>NC_134173.1:36218314-36440599 GCF_964188355.1 Buteo buteo
AGATGACTGACAGCTATAAAATCCAGCAGCACAGCAGCTGAGTATGAATCAATTGCTCACTTACTCTTCCAATAAGGGAAGCATCACTTGAAGCTGGGAGAAGCCACGTTCAAAATTAACAAGGTGACTTCTCATGCAACAGCTGATAGACCTGTGCAATTCACTGCTAGATGATGGGTCCAGGGGAAGACTGGACAAGTATAATGAGGAGAAATCTACTGTCTTACTAAACAGGCAGAAATCATATGCCATCAGCTGCAGATGGCTAGGGAATGGAGGAGTATTAGGAGGCATTCCTACATATGCCTAGCTCTACCTGCTGGTGGCTGCTCCTGGGGGCTGCAGGGTATCAGGCTTGGATTTTATAAAAGAACAGCCATCTTGTTCTTGTACAAAAGCCTTCTCAGCATTTCACTTGAACTGTAGTATTGTTTCCTAAAGCGGAGGAGTATAATAATTCTCAAAATATTTTGCAATTCACAGTTCAACTTTTATACACTCAGCATTTGGCTGTTGCTAAACAATTTGTGTTGAAAGATTTTTATTTTATTGCATTTTCAGTTTCAAAATACGAAGGTGATGTAGCACCCTAATTGCAGATGCAGTTATACCCATACGAGTGCTAGAACTAGTGTAATTTTTCCCTGTATTTCTCAAGTATTTAATTACTGTAGCGATAGATATATAAAAGTCCTGACTAATGGTGGCATTTAATATTTTTTGTTATATCCAACATAAGATGGTGCACGATTCAGGATACAATTAATTTCTAAAATCTTTTTGTAAGCAGATGGAATTTGTTGTTGGATGGTAGTTGTGCTACTGTCACCTGAACAGTCAGTCCTTCTGCCTCCAAACTCCCCTTTGCATATTTCCTACCTGAAACTTCTTAAAAATCCTGAGGACATCTTGCATCCTCATGAGGCTGTATAGCCTCGTTGCCCAAAATGTATTGATGCAAACGGAATGAGACAGCACAGCAGACAAACTGCACAGCACATCAGGTGTTGAATGCAGCTAACGTAAGGCCCGGTATCCCAGCTTGTCAGAAGCAAACACCTTGCAGAGGGCCTAAAAGCAGGGCAGGCATGTATGAAGCACTTCTTTCTAATAGTCTCCCAGCGTCCAGTAGGCAGGCTAGCAGGTAAGAAGAGATCACAAAGTCCATAATTATTATCTGAGAAATCCTGTCCCAGTGATGTCTAGGAAGGCTTTGTAATGGTCTTCGGAGAGACCTGGACTTCATGCATTTTACAGATAAGCTGTGAATAACCTAACTAGAGCTGAACACTCCATCACTCCGTGTTTTACGTAGGAAATCTCTCAAACCACGTGCAACACCATACCAAGTCTCTGCAATAGAGGCTAAGGATAAAGTCTAACTCTACAGGGCGGCATCCCATGCTCTGCTCGGCGTCGTACCTTCCCTCCTCTCCTACTACCAACCTCCTACTCTCAACGCCCTCCAACTCTCACAGCGGGTCAGCAGCTCTCCCAAATAAAACCGCCTCTCGCACTCCACGAGGATGTTTCCCTAGGCTATACCTGGTCCCGTGCCTGAAGCAGGACCCCCACGGGGAAGAAGTCTGCGAGCAAAACACCGTTCCCTGTCTCGCTGTCCCGTACCACTCACCGCTGCCTCCCGCGGCCGTCCCGGCCCGCCGCCCCCAGCCGTCCCCCGGTGCCCGCCGCCTCGCCCAGGCCCCTCCGCCCACCAGGCTGTGCTTTCACTGCGACCCCCCCTGCCCGCCCTGCGCCCCGTTCTCTCCTCATGTCAAGCTCTCCCGTTACTTCTGCTCCAGTCACGGCTCCAACTGCGGCCGCCTTTACACAGGCGCCCCCACCTACAGCTCTCAAAAGCCCAGCCGCTCCGCAGCCGGGCAGCCTGGGACGCCGGCAGGCAAAGCGGGGTGCTGAAAGCTGAACCCCCGTTTCGGCTGCGGAGGAGACCCCGCCACCCCCGCGGCGGCCGCCCCCTCCTCCCGGCCGGCTCGGCTCGGCTCGGCTCGGGCCGCCCCCTGGGCCGCAGCCGGGCGGGCTCGGGGCGGGCCCAGCGCTGCCGGCAGTTCCGGCGGAAGGCGGCGGCGGCGGCGGGTCGGTGGCGCGGCGTGGGTCTTCCCGCGGGGATGGTGGAGGACCCGCGGGGGCGGCTGGTGGCCGAGCTGCTGCTGCGGGCGGGGGCGGCCGGCGGCATCCTCTGCCTCTGCTCCCGCGCCTTCGTCGAGTGAGTAGCGGCCTCGCCGCCGGCAGCGGGCGTCCCCCGCGTGTCCGCGTCCCCCGCGGCCGGGAGAGGTTTCCGCTGGGGAGGTGCGGGGAAGGGCCGTGCTGCTGCGGCCGTGAGCAGGGGGAGGTGCACGAAGGGGTCCCTGTAGGTCGTGTTTACCAAACCGTACCGGGAGGGGAGGGGGGGCGAGGAAAGCCCACCCAAACGCCGGCTCCCGCGGGGGGGCCCTTGCCGGGGCGGGCAGCAGCCGTCCCGCCGCTCGGAGCCCGCTCCCTCCCGGGGGGCGCGGGCCGCGCTGCCCTGTCCCCGGCTGGGGCTCGGCCCGCGGCGCCCCCCCCCCCCCCCTTCCGCGGCCGGGGCTCCGGCGGGCGCCCCCGGCCCCCTTCTCCCGTCCCCAGACGGGCGCGGGGGGACCCGGAGCCTCCCCCAGCCAGAGGGGAGCAGCGGGTCTCTGAAAGCGGGGCGGGGGGATGAAGGGAGATGCTGCTGGCGGGCTGGCTGCCTGCCGCAGACAGGGGGCTTGGGAGGCGAGGACGTGGCCGTGGCCGTGGCCGTGGCCGCGGCCGTGACCGGAGCTTTCGATGTTAAACACGCTCCGTGTTCAGCTGAGGCACTTGCAGACGTGAGGCGCCTTCAGCGTCGGGCGGTGGCTGAAATATCCGCAGTTTCGCGCTGAAGGCGCTAAATTCCACCCGCTTAAGCAGAATGTTTCGTGGGCCAAAAGTTGAATTCGAGGGTGTTCCGCGTAGCAGCAACGTTTTCTGAACATGCCTCGTGTAGGCTTTCACGTCAGGCTTTAAAGTGCTGCCTTTTTTCGTATTTTTCTTTGCTTCCTGTGTTTAGAATCGCAGAGCAGCCCGGGTGGGAAGGGGCCACAAAAAAACCATCTGGGCCAGCGTTGCATGGGAAAGGGGGCCTAGGTGAGGTCATCTAGCACCCTGCCCGGCCGCATCTTGAAACTTCCAGCGAGGGGGACTCTGCCGTCTTCCTGGGGAGGTTGTTCCACTGAATGATTTTTTCTACTGTAGAAAAAATTCATTTTAATGATGAGCTTCTGCATCAATGTCTCTCTTCGTTTTTACAGAGATCGAAAACTATATAAACTGGGATTAAAAGGATTTTACATCAAGGATGACAATGGCAGTACAGGTAAGGTAATAAAATGTACTGTGCAATATGACGTGCAGGTAAAGTGAGTTATGTGTGGTTATTTAAGGTACAGTAGGACTGTATAACTGCTAACCCATAGTTTTGTTCTTATTTCTGCCTTGTTTTTCAGTACTTTTGTTATGGGGATTGATGTGAATAATAGCTTAGCACTAGCATAACTTTCAAGTTACTATAATGTTGACGTGGAAGTTTGTGTCAAACCGGGTGCGATGCTTATTCCGGCTTGCACAGATTTACCAGCTCACATAATCTCCACCTGGTGCATAGAGCAGATTAGCTCACAAGTGTCTGACCTGCTCTCAAATCGTAACTACAACTTCCCTAGCTCAAAATCAATTTTATAACGGAGGGTCTGCAAATCCTAGATGTTCGCCTGGGAGTAATACTGTCCTGCTGCCTCTACCCCAGCCTAGGACATTAGTTGTTGCTGAGCCAGAAGTAGAGAAGCAGTAGCCCCGATGGGGGGAATCACGATTTGCATGTACATGAGGAATCATATGAGGAGGACCGGAGGAGTAAGTCTCTCCCTACTTGCTCGTATTTTAGGAATAATCATGGTGCATGCTCTGGCAAATTCAACATCAGTCCCTTGCTCCATCCTCACGAATTCCCCACACATGCCTATCCGAACATAATTCCTTTGGTATCTGATTTTTCCATTGCTGTCTTGCTAGCTCCAGCTTCATATAATAGCTTGATTTGAAAGGAAAGAGTCTGAACAGAAAGAAGTGTCCATAGAAGCTGAGAATGAATAGCACAGGTCAGATGGAGGCAGTGTGAACGGAGTGAAGAAGGAGAATGTAAACCATGTTTTTGTGCATATATGACTGAATTGTGGTGAGAGTAATCAGTTAAAAACAGAAGAGTCTTGTGCTTTGTGATAATTTGGCAGTAAATATATCCTGAGGAAAAAAAAAAAATCTTAATTTTTTTCAGTTTTATCAACTGTGTGAAGAGCTTTTGTATTTCATTAAGTTTCATCAATATACAGTTCTTACTTTCTCAGTGGTATTTGTTATGTTTTATACATATGATGTTGCTTAAAAATTTGATAGATGTGGAAGCAGTGTTTTGATAGTTGATCAGTTATTTCTGAGATAATTATGTTCTGTAGTTCACACGTTACATTTTTGTAAAATTGTATTATCTTTTTTAGTGTGTTTTGGAAAGATTTGTAACAAAACCAGCAGTTCCTTGTATTTTAAGCTTGCTCTGATACATGCCAAACGAGCTCCTGTAAAGAATTTTCTTTTCCTAATACTAATTTTGCTGTTGTTTGCTGGGCGTTACTGCAGTTTGCTCTGCAAGTTATTGAGGTGAACGTTTGTGGTGGGTCAACCCCAAGCACCCACACCACTTGCTACCCTAGTTTTTATTGCTGAGCATCACGTTATACAGTATCAACTATCCCTTCAGCCAGTTTGGGTCAGCAGTCCCAGCTATGTCCCCTCCCGATCTCTTGCCCGCTCCAGCATGTTCACTGGGGAAGGCACAGTGGGGAAAAGAGAAAGTTATGATGTTGTGCAAGCACTGCTCAGCCATAGCCAAAACATCGATGTCTTATCCACACAGTTTTAGCCACAGATCCAAAACACAGCACCATATGGGCTGATGTGAGGAAAGTTAACTCCATCCCAGCCAGACCCAGTGCAGTGTTTTGGCTGTCGAAGTTAGATTTCGCTTCCTGCTGATAGTTATGTGGAAAATAAGATGCTTGCAACGAAAATTTTAAATGGGAAAGGAAGCTTAAGAGGCAGTTCTGCTAATTCTTGTAGGCCATGCTGTTGTCTTGAGGTATCGCAACCAGATTATATTCACTTAATATAATTTGTTAACAGGGGAGGAACAAGCGTCTGAGGAGGAAAACCATTGTCCCAATGTGACAGTAAAGGTGGATACTAATCATGCTCTCGACCTGGAGGAAGTTGAACTAGACTCGGAGGCTGAGCTTATGAAGAGTATGGGATTGCCTCTTCAGTTTGGTGGGCAGTCAGCCCACAGGGACTTTGTGGTAAATCTCTATTTGCTTTACTTGTTCTGTTTGCTTTGTGTTTCCAGACCTAGGGGCATGTCTGCTCCTCAGTTATTTTTGAGATTGCAGTTTGTGGAAACGTATCTGAGCTGGCTTTAAGCTGGCTGCCTCGCATACTTGTAACAACATACAGCACCATGGTGTGCGCAGTTTGTAAGATCCACCTGCCAATTTGACTAAACAGGGTCAGGCTGTGCTTTATGCTTCCATATCTATGTTCCTCTTGCTACTAGAGAGTGCTAGTTTAAAACAGCCGTGGTAATGTTGATGTTCTGCATCAGGACAACTAGTACAGTCCAATCTGAGCATGTGTGTTCACGCAGTCTGCTTTAACTATTTAGCTTTAGATACTAATGTAAAAAGCTAGTTTCTCAGATGCCCCTTGCAGCTCATGAAGCCAGGCTGTTCCAAAGGGCAGGAGTGAGGCTTGGGTGCTCTGCTTCCCATAGGGAGCATTTGGGCTTTAGAGGAAGACTAAAGTTGCTCACAGATGAGAAGAAGACAGTAGGATATCCACATTGTCTAATTTATGCAATACAGGCCTCCTGGGCAGTGAGAGAGTACTTTTGTGCAGAGCACTCCATGGTTCTGACCTGATTAATTTGTAAATAAATAGGAGAAACTTGTACATTATTTTAATTGATGGCATGTAAATAGACCTTACAGGCATTCAGCTTCAAAATTGGATACATGCAATTTTTGTTGCTACGTAGTAATACTGCAGATAAGTTGAATGAGAAAATATTGTGTGGTTCTACTAGATTACTACTAAGCATTGTGCTTTGCACTGTGTGTATTAACATGACCTTATGAGGGATGTGGATGAAAGATTGATGGCAGTTCTCTGAACCTAACTTCTTTATGGTCCACCTTACACATTTGTGAATGCAAAAAAACCTAGAGATTGCAGCTGCTGGGGCATTTGGAGTAATATCTGTACATTTGCAGTCTTTGCCCATGTGAGTTGTAGTCCGTCATCACCGCCACCTTTTTACCTGCCAAACTTAATTTGGCAGTTTACAAAAAAAATTGGCAGATTTATCTGATAGACAAACTTGCTTTTCTTGGATGTTTTTATGTTGTTTATATCTGTAAGCACTGAAACAAGTGGAGTTGTATTTGATGAAACCAACAAGTTATCTTAGTGTTTCCTTTCAGTTTCAGGTTTCTGTCTTCTGTTCTACTAGAGCTGAGTTTGTTGTAGACAAGTGAAATGGTTGTATTGCACAAATGAAAGGTCCACCTGTTCGGAGAGGAGGCTCTTTCCTTGTGTTTTTGTTAGCCAGCTTGGAGATCAGTATGGGATGGGAAGAACATTACACCCCTCTTTTGGGTCAGTGTCTTCAGACATACAGAGGTTCAGCTGCAGGATTTAGAGATCTTATGAGTATACAGCAATGCTTTTTTGTTTAAAGCACCCAAAGATAGCAAGGATTGAACATTCTGTTAGGTTGAGCATTACACGTTCACTACCCTAGTAAGACACCTGAACAGTGCTTGCTGGCCAGGCAGATACCAGGCAACAGTAAGGGTCAGCCTCCATGGCCCCCTAAAACAGGTCCTTGATGTTACTGAGATATTGTTTTACTGTTGGGCTCAACCCAGTGACCCCTCAATTCCTGACCAGCCTCTCTTTAGGATTTTATAGTGTTTCATGTTGATGTCTTTCCTTCTGAATCCTTGAGCTAATGCTGACCTCTTGGCAGCCCCACTTCTGTCTGTAATTCTGCCTTTTTTGTGTGTGTCTTTCTATAGACTTTCTCACAGCTCTTCCTCACAACTTCCTCAGAAATGTCAGCCAAGGTTATGCAGCAGGGCCCTATCAGACCCATAAACCCTACAACCTTTTGTGGGGAGAAAGCTAACAGCAGGGTTGCAGTAAGAGGAAGGGTTACAACAGAAACAGAGATGTGCTTGGAGAGAGAACAAGAAAAGGCTGCACGTATGTTGTAGACTTCTAAATATGTTTTTCTATTATATTTTAGGCAACAGAAAATTATAAGAAGAGAAGTAACATGAAGATTATGAAAAAGAAAAAGAAGAAAAAGGAGTTAGAGCAAAAACTTGAGGATAAAATGGGGCAGAAATGCCAGGATCGAGCTTGTGGTGGTCGTATGCAGTCCGTTTCTGGTGAGCTGGCCCTAGCTACAGAGCAACGTGAGAAGAGCAGCAAACCTCAGGTTTTAAGTGAAGGGAACTGTGAAAGTTCAGGTAGTCTTACAAATGAGGCTTTACCCAGCAAACTTGAAGAAAAATGGGGGAAGTACTGGAGCGAGTACGGAGAGGGCCTTCTTTGGCAGAGTTGGCTGGAGAAGCATCAAGGGCTCTTATCGTCTGAGGCCACCACAGCCTCTGAGCCTTGGAATAATGCGGACACCAGGGAAGAGTGGGAGCAGCATTATAGCGAACTGTACTGGTATTACTGGGAACAGTTTCAGTACTGGACAAGTCAAGGATGGACTACTGAGAGCTCACATGGTGACAACGTGGAAGCTAATGGGGTTACCCAGGAGACGGGTCTTTCGGGAAGTATGGACTTGGTTAGCCCAGGGACCGAACGCAGTGAAGTGCTGAGCTTGGAGCTGTCTCCCTCTAACACCAGAAGTGTGGAAACGCTCCCTTCAAGTGTTGACCCCCACAGTGAAATAATCTCTGGGATTTGTAATTTAAGTCTGAATTCGGAGGAAGTGGAGCGGAGCAGTGCAGCTCTAACAGTGGGCCACCAAGGTCTTCAAGAGCATAATTCATCTGATGGGGAAAGCCAGCAGGAGCCCTGTGATGGAGGAACCAGGAAAAGGAGTGCATCTTGTGAAAATAAAATTATTAACCAGTCAGGTAATACCAAATCAGCTAAAATTAATTCTATCAGAATTTCTCTAGGTGGTTATATATAAGAAACAAGGGCATGTATTATGCCATTTTAAAAAAGTCAATCAAATATTTAGTGGAATGACTGCATACTTGATTTCTTTTTCTTCTCTCTGCTTCTCTGGATGATCTCTCTCCTCTCTAACCTGTATATTGAATGTGTTCTTCAGCCAGAATTGATTTTAACAGAACATGTGCTTCATAAATCTTCAAATGTACTACAGAAAGGGGTGAGAGAGCACTGTTAGTGCATATTTATTTATTTATCTTAGTATTGGTATTGCAGGTCTGTCATTCAGCTGATGAGTCTTTTCTCACTGATAGTCTAAAATGAATGAAAACTCAGGTTGATGTTCCCATGAATTTTAAGAACAGCTTTCTGAGGAAAAAAAAATAGTTCTGCAGTTACTGGGGTTGGGGTTTTTTTTGCCTTCTGTCTAAAAATGCCATATTTGAAAATAAACACCTGTTTTATTGTACTGTGTTACTGTGGACCAGAGGTCCTTTCCAGCATTAAGTTATCAATTAGGCAGTGAGCTGCAGTCATCTTTACAACCCCAACTTCATACGTTCACAGCTAGCACTAACAAGTGAAAGTGCCAGGTAATGTAGTAGTATAGTGAAAGCCAGTGGCTGTGCCTTACGCTACTGGGAGACCTTCTGTGCGGAGGTACGAGGCTGGGCTGGAGACGTTTTTGCCACCCCGTTCAGCGTGCAGAGAAAGGAGAGAGCCATCTTGTTTGCCTGCCAGTTCTTCCTGGCAGCATTTGCTGTAAGCAGCAGTGTAACATCCTTCCTGACTGTTGTATGGTTTCTCCTGCCGAAGAGGAGGGATGAAAGAAGTGAGTTAAGTGTCAGCAGCTTGGGACTTCAGTTTGGTGGGAGACCTCTGAGTCCGCTGCTAGTGACTTTCTAAGGAAGGAGTAAGCAGGCGTGGTTCCATCTTGATCCTACAGTAGAGTTGGAATGGGAGAGGTGAAAGGAAAATTTCCTTTCAAGGAGAAATGAGAGGAGAGTTGGAATCCTCTGTTATTAAATGTATGTGAATATCTTTGCATAGCTAATGGGATAGGAACAAAATTTACGCACAGGGAAGAAACTGGTTTGAATTTGTACCTTGTAGGCTTTTTATATTTCTTGGAGAGCTGAGATAATTTGAAGTTGGTCCTGCTTAAGTTTATGAACTCTAATACTGGAAGCTCATATTGGTATGTTGTCCCTCAAAGATGGGTAAAGATATGTGCGTGTGACACTTGTGCCTTATGGGTCGGATTCAGGTATGTGCAACAACCTAACCATAGCTGCAGATGTACTTTGGGGACAAGAAGATAAGTAATTAATTTATGCAGAAGGAAGATATGATCTCATCTATCTTTTTTAGGTTCACAGGGGTCATGTAGCTCGAATTTAAATGAAAAAGAACAGTTGCTGCTTCATAACCAAGATGAAGATGAGGATGAAGACCCTCCTGAATACAGACACACCAAAGTCAAGAGAAGGTAAGTCATGAAATTTAGACTAACTTTTTTTTCAAGAAGCCCAGGTCCTGAAGCCTCCTAACTTATAGTAACTATTTGTTTGATTGAGATTGTGAGTTAAAACTTCAGTACAAAGCCACATATTCTTCTATCACTGCTTATCACTTTACCTGGCAACAAGCGGTGGATATTTCTTCTCTTCCATTGCTTTGAGAACAATGTATGGCCTCAATGACTGTGCAAGGTGATGGTACTATTCTTGCGCCACTGAAATATACAAGTTTGTTAAATTGGATAGGACGACTTGCTTATCTAGGTCCAATTAGTGTAAATGATACAAGAATGATAGTAAATAATTTGTATTGTTTAACTGAATTGTTTGCTGCCAGTAAAGTGCTCAGTGCTATGGCAATCATAAAATAGCTAATCTCTGCCTAGTTAAATTCTTCTTCTTTCTTCTCTAAAAATTTATAGTCTCAAAGATGGTGAGATGGCTCTTCCTCTCTAATAAATTTACAAACTCAAAGGTGAAGCGATGAACGGAAATATTATTATCTGCTAATCATGTAGCTTTGGTTTTGTTCTAATATTTTGTCGTTGCCATAGCATTAATAACAGGTAATAATATAGATAACATAATGGATGATGAAGGTAACTTGGAAATAGGGTGAACAAACATTGTCTTCATCAGTGCCATGTAGAGCTTGATATTAAATATTTTAAGAGATCATTTGGAATAGTTGGAATATTGTAACCCTTTCATTCATCCCTTGAATTGGGAAAAAAAAAAAAAGGTTTGTGTTCATGCATATGAATAGGCTGGTGTTTTCCGCCTTGCTTGGTTTCAGCAGTGTGTGGAAGAATTTACAAAGCCCGCATTTAAATGTTTTAAATACATGAGTTTCTTAATGGTATTATCTGTAAAATAAGAGTGGTTTTTTTACAGTAAGTAACACTGTCATCTGTGTTTTTTCCTAGCCATGAACTGGATGTGGATGAGAACCCAGTGGAAGATCCTGAGGAAACCTGCTCTGTTTTGGGTTTCAAGTGTGGCACAGGACAAAAGTAATTGCTTATGAGGAACTTGGGGTATCTTTATTGCAAGTCAGCTCTCTTGTTATTATTCAAATAGACCATTCATCTCCATTCCTATTTTGTTAAACTTTTGAAGATGATTCCCAGAGTTAGTCTCTGCTCTTAATAAAACTGTCATCCTTTGGCTAGAGAGAGAGAGAGAGAGAGATGCAAAGTTACAGAGTCTAATTAAAGAACAATAAAAGCGCTTTGAAACAGAAGTGTAACTCGTAAGGTACTTGCACTTGTGTAAATGTTAAATGGCTGGTCAGCTACTTAAATTAGAGCTTAAAGGCTCTGACAATGAATGGTCCTCCGAGTTTGGAGTCCTGTGAGCTTAGATCATAGTTTATAGCTGTTTCGTATTGGAATGAGGTTGCCTTATACTAGTAAAATGTTGCTATACTAATAAAGGGTTGCCAGGGTGTTGACCAGTGAAATTTCATTCTTGGTGGTATGACCTAAAGATATGGTGGTCAGTGCTGTAGAATTAACCTCACAGGGCACAGGTGGACTGTAGCTTAGGTCTAGTGCTTCTGCAAGTAGCTGTTTTGGAGGTTCTTTACAGCCACCAAAAAGATATTTTATTCTGCTAATCAAGATAGTTTTTAAATTCCTGTTCTTCAGGCTGGTCTGGGAAATTGTTTCCACCTAAAGTTATAGACCTATTAGAAAAAAAAATTAAAAAAGAAAATCTAAAACCAATTCAGGTAAACAGTTTCAAATAAAAATATTTAAAAGTTTTCATGAAGGTACGTTGTTTTATGGCTACATCTAGTGACATATATTTTAAGAGTTGAGCAAATGTCTCGTAAAGAAATAATTTAGTCTAAATCATTTCCTGTAGACATCAACATTCATGTTAAAGCTTCCAGATCGGAAATGAACCAACTAAGTCCCTATTTGTCCTTCTTTTTTTTTTTTTTTTTTTTTTTTTTTTAACTTCAGATATGGTGGAATTCCAGATTTCACCCACCGAAGCGTGCAGTACTTGGAGAAAAAAGCAAAACTCAAGTCCAAATTCTTGGATATGCGTAAACCAAGGAAGAGCAAAAACACACACATCTTCTTTACAGAGGAATCTGAAACTTCTTGCAAGAAAAATAAAACTTTGAAGAAGGTAGGTTAATTTTGTTAGTGTTGCTGTGATTCATAGATTTATCTGCTCCCTTAGCTGATGTGAAATTATGGAAAAAAAAAAAACCAAAACAAAACTTACTGCCCAGAGTAGGTGGCATTTTTGAAGTGTCAGTCCACTGCTTCCCCCCGCCCCCCCCCCTTGCTTAGTTGAGAAGTAGTGAGGTTAGGGTGGATATGGAAAGGCATTGTTGGACTCCTGGCAATCTGTCAAGAGGAATGCGAGCTTGATGGTGAAGTTGTGTGAAAGTCATTCCTAACATGTGGGTGCATCATTCCTTTAGAGGTGTGTGTAGGTTTCTGTAGTTACTAAAAGAATCTCTGATTTTGAAATGCATGTGAAAGCATTTGTTAGTGCTGGCGTTTCAGCAATAAAAGAAAAATGTTTGTGTAGGTTAGTGCATTTCATGTAACTACGTGTTATTAGTAACTTGTATCAACATTTTTGCTTACACTACACCTCCACCTGTATTTATTTTCACCTATAACTTTATGCTAATTTTTTTTTTAACTCAGAAATTAGTAATGAGTAGAAAAACTTGTTCATTGTAGATTTTTCTTAGTTGAGTCTCTGATTTAAAATCTGTTACCTCAGATTTTCAATGTTAGTTTGCCACCTTCTGGGATGCTTGGCATTCCCTAACACCCAAGTGCAAAACACTGTTATCTGGTGACAGCACATACTGTATTGAACTCCAGTCCCATTGCTATAATTTTAGATCGAAGGCTTGACCATTGCCATCTTGTACCTGAGGTCAGTATAGTTTGAGGGCAACTTTAATTATGTGAAGAAAAAAAAGTTATAAATTTCCTCAGACTTTCTGGTAAGGAACTGCCCCAGGCCTAGTGCCACTCAGAGCAACTGTAACATAAAAGTGAGCATCTGCATATGCCTTTGAAGAGTTTGGACTAGTGTCTGCACATTGGTTAGGATGTAATGTTGAGCTCTCTACAATGCAGCAGAACCCTTTAGCACGTGCACCATTTGGTACATCTTGGAGATGATGCAACTAATGTATGAAGGTAATTTTACCTGTTTAATGCTAACCTGAAAGGCAGAGTACAGCTTCTCTGAATGCAGATCGGAGAAAAGATAGTTAATTAAAAAGTAGTAGTTTTGGTCACCTGTGCTGTGGCAAGGCTGACTATTTATATTTCAGATATTACTTGAGAATGATTTACTGTATTTATCGGTTGATTTTATGGAGTTTTGTTTTTGCAACCAGCTGGTATCTAGTTCCCAAAGACAACTTGTTTCTAAATGTTGTAAAAAGGGAGCTGTGGTGGGTTGACCCTAGCTGAACACCAGGTGCCCACCAAAGCTGTTCTATCACTCCCCCCACCTCAGCTGCACAGGGGAGAGAAAATATAACAAAGGGCTCATGGGTCAAGATAAGTACAGGAGAGATCACTCACCAATTACTGTCACGGGCAAAACAGACTCAACTTGGGGAAAATTAACTCAATTTATTACCAATCAACCAGAATAGGCTAATGAGAAATAAAACCAAATCTCAGAACATCTTCCCTCCACCCCTCCCTTCTTCCTGGCCACAACTTCACTCCCGGATTCTCTACCAACCCCCCCAGCAGCACAGGGGGACGGGGAATGGGGTTTACAGTCGGTTCATCACACGTTATATCTGCAGCTTCATCCTCCCCAGGGGCAGGACTCCTCACACTCTTCCCCTGCTCCAGCGTGGGGTCCTTCCCACGGGAGACAGTCCTCCACAAACTTCTCCAATGTGGGTCCACCCCACGGGCTGCAGTTCTTCACGAACTGCTCCAGCGTGGGTCCTTTCCACGGGCTGCAGTCCTTCAGGAGCACACTGCTCCAGCGTGGGTTTCCCACGGGGTCACAAGTCCTGCCAGAAAACCTGCTCCAGCGTGGGCTCCTCTCTCCACAGATCCACAGGTCCTGCCAGGAGCCTGCTCCAGCACAGGGTTCCCACGGGGTCACAGCCTCCTTCGGGAACCCACCTGCTCCGGCGTGGGGTCCTCCACGGGCTGCAGGTGGAGATCTGCTCCACCGTGGACCTCCCTGGGCTGCAGGGGGACAGCCTGCCTCACCAGGGTCTTCACCACGGGCTGCAGGGGAATCTCTGCTCCGGCGCCTGGAGCATCTCGTCCCCCTCCTTCTTCACTGACCTGGGTGTCTGCAGGGTGGTTTCTCTTACATGTTCTCACTCCTCTCTCTGGCTGCTGTTTCTGTGCCCCCTGCAACTTTTTTCCCCTTCTTAAATCTGTTCTCCCAGAGGCACTACCATCGTCGCTGATGGGCTCAACCTGGGCCAGCAGTGGGTCCATCTCAGAGCCGGCTGGCATTGGCTCTGTTGGACACAGGGGAAGCTTCCAGCAGCTTCTCACAGAAGCCACCCCTGTAACGACTCTCCCCACCCCGGCTACCAAAACCTTGCCACACAAAGCCAATACAGGAGCACAGTTAAGGACTTCCTGAATGTTTTGACTCTGGATACTTGTTTCAGAATACATGTGTCAGAGAGCGCGTGCATGGCAGGTGCTTTTGAGCTGTAAGGCTTTTAAACTGTGCTCTTGGTAGCTGGTTAACAGCACCATCTAATTGTCTGTGATATTGGACAATTTGCAGGTGGAAGAGTTCCTAAAGCGTGTTAATACCCCTGGGGAGGAAGGCACATCCCAGCCAGCCTCCCTTCAGGGTAGAGCGGAGGCATTGCCCGCGAGCAGTGACTCGGAGGATCAGGAGAGCGTTGCTGCCGTGCAAGCTGTGATGCTGAACGCCGAAAACGAAAAGCCACTGTCTTCCAGCGCGGCCTTCGCAGAACCTGGAGGGAGTGACGGTGAGGAGGGAGCGCAGGACGCGGCAGCGAGCGGCTCCGATGGCCAGGGCGCGGGGAGGCAGGAGCATGGCTGCGGGCGGCAGCTGATCTCTCTGGATATTCCCGATTATCTCCGGGCAGAGGCAGAGGACGTCGGCCAAGGTACATCAGTTTCCCACAAACTGGGGATGAATCGGCAGTGCCTTCCCAAATTACAGCACTGTGTGGTATTCGTTTATTCAAAGAGGTCCAAGGGGTAATGAGGCCGACTGAGAGCTGTGCTAGTGGAAGTAGCTTATTCCTGGAGCGCCAGAATCCCAGATTTTGTCTTTAATATTAGCAGTATTTCTTTTTATATAAGCAGTCATTGTTGATCCTAGATGTGATCTAACAGGTCTCCAATTCACACCCTTTTTCCCCAGTAAGGATAAGGGTGATTAACTTGAGGTAGATGCACAGACTGTCAGGTTTTGGGTTCTCACGTGCACATTGCTGAGCTTTGGGGAGCATGTGTTGTTAAAATTATTTTCTAGGGGAAAAAAAATAAAAATCTGTATTACAAACTTTTCTATTTAACACTGTAAACAAAGGAAAACAGGATTATTCAGGGTTCTACATATAGTTTAATCCTTCCTACAGTAATTCAGTTATGTTAGATTTCTACTGTAAAACTCTTGTCTAGATTGATTCTTATGCCTTATTTATATAAGGGCATTAAATTAGTCTCTGATCCACTTGTTTGCTGACTATGTAGTTTATTGTTACCAGTTGAAATGATGGCTAGCCTGTTAAGGCTCTTAAGTAATGGGTGAAGTGTTACAATTTTTAAGACTGTGACTGATACCTGTCAGGTAACGCTATTCCCTTGATATACAGGATGCTCTTTTTTAGCTTAAACCAATAATCTACATACTCTGGCAAACAGTATTAAAGGACGGTTAGCAGTGTTGTTAAACATAAGCCTCTTAACTCTCACTTACCTACCAATTACATTCCTAGCCTATGAGAACAGTGATTGTTAACTTTTGCAGTGTCTTCCAGCTGTAGATGAAAAAATTACCGCAAAGAAGAAGGTGAAAAAAAGGAGGAAAAGGAATAAAATTGCGCTGGGAGCTATACCTGCCGAGATTGCTGCTGATCCAGAGCTGGCCAAGTACTGGGCACAACGCTACCGGCTGTTCTCTCGGTTTGACGAGGGAATTAAACTAGACAGAGGTATGTTTAGTACAAAGTGCACTGACTTGGTGGTATAATATATATCCAAACCTGTGACCCTTTTCACAGTTCATCACTGATTTTCTTATAAGAGGTGCGTTTGCACCTCTGGATAAATTCCATCCCCCAGCAGGCAGGCAAACCGAAGTCTTGGATTTCAGTAGAGCTTCTAGCATGGGACCACCCCTGTTTGCATTAGTCCTGATGTTTGCCAAAGATCATACTGTACCCAAATTATGCTTGGTCAGGACTTTTTCAGAAACTCAATGGCACTTTTTGATTTCTATATTTTATAAAATAATTTTGTGAAACTTCCAAATATGATGATGGATCTAGTTTTATTCTGTTTTGTTCTGACTTTCAGCAATCACTTCAAAGTTAATTTTTTTTCCATGTTTACATGGAAACTGCTTCCAAATCATAAATTTATAGGTAAAGGAGGAATCAGGATTACTGGGGTTTTTGTATCCTGGGTTTGTTGGTTTTTTAAGCCTTTCACTTCTAATGCTCTCCCACATAAACATGTAGATTATTTGGCAGACCGGACATTGCTGTAAAGAAAATAACATGTCGGACAAGAGACAATATATTTCTGGTTTTATTTGTTACAGAGCATAATTGTGATGTATAAAGGTTTTTCGTAGCTGTCTCAGTGGACATGTCCTTGATAAGCCAGAATCCTCAGCACCAAGTTCGACATTTACCGAGATTCAGGCATATCTGTTTGCTTCAGTGAGAATTCTGTTTGCTTAGCAAATTGCTGGACTGACCAGAGCTTATCATCTTCAAAGCCTATATTTCCTGGTCGAATGCTCTAAGCCAAAACTGCTGGGATTAACGCTAAACCTTCAGTTGGGGGCGGGGATTGGTTGTTTGTTTTTAATTTAGGTGACCTTGAAATAAGAGGCAAAACTGCACTTCTTCCCTTTCCTTTGCAGAGGGTTGGTTTTCTGTTACGCCTGAGAAAATAGCTGAGCATATTGCCATCCGCGTTAGTCAGTCATTCAACTGCGATATCATAGTGGATGCGTTCTGTGGGGTTGGAGGAAACGCTATTCAGTTTGCATTGACCTCAAAAAGAGGTAAGCAGGTGTTGTATATAGTGCATTATTCTGTTATTATATTTCAGTCTTTTTCCCTAAAAATTTGGGTTTGCACTTTGTTCACTAATTTTTATTTTCAGTGCTTTTGAAGTAACAGAAGCTTTTTTGCTTCAGACTCGCAATATGAGCTTTCTGTTTTTAAAAAGGACCTATAAAACTGCTTTTCTATTTTAAGTCAGAGTTGGATTTGTGTTGTACTAGTCAAAGTTATTTTTACGTGGCATAGTAACTAGTCTATTGGATGCTCTGAAGATTGCTGGCAAAGCTTGAGTTCTGCTTGCAGTGCCAACCTGCAGAGATGCCACGAAGCTGCTGCTTTTCCCAATTGTTACACCAAGTCTGTGTACTCAAAAGCAGGATACCTGCGAGTAGTACTTAAAACACTTGAATGGGATCACCTGCAGGTGCAGGAGAACCAAATACAGAAAAGTGATGGTAACTTAATATTAGTCTAAGTTCCTGTTGCCAGCTAATGAAATTGCAGTGAAACATTGAGAGTGCTTTCTGTAAAAACATTGACTACTTGATATTCTTCTACTCATCAAACACTCTGGTAAAACACCAGCTTATCTAACGCTTCTGAGTAATTTCTGAGCAAGACAAATGGTAGTTTCTACTGCATTAAATTTGGTAGTCTATGGTCTATTCTAGAAATACTTTCTAAATTTCACTTAGCTCTTTGTATTTCCTGGCTAAATTTTTATTTCTATGATTATGTACTGCCCTTGTTTCATCTCTCTTGTGCTGTGTTTGGTGGTTTTTTTTAAACTCAATTTTCAGTACAATGTGATCAGCCACAGATAAATGTTTGTCTTTAACAAAGGAGAGTAGTAGATTTCTAATTGACACCGTTTAAGCTGTCAGACTCCTGTCAAGATTGAAGCGAGGAGGACTTCGACTCTTAGGCAGCCAGCCTTATCTGCCCACTACTTCAGCTGAGATGGAGGATTGTCATGGTAGTAGATGCATGACTGCCAAAAGCTAAAGCTTCTCAGCTTTGCAACAACAGCAGCTGAGCCTCCCCAGTCTTGGCTGCGTGGCTTCCCTTGCTGGTTTGTAAATGCAGCAGTTCTGCTCTTGGTGGAACCTCTGCTCCAGCCACACAAGGGCAGGTCCTTCCCCTCTGAGGAACTGTAGCTTCATGTCTACCGTGACCTACAAAACTGAAGTAGTAACTCACCGCACAACAGTATAGGTGTGACTTGTGTCTGGTGGCCACAGAAGAACACCGTCCTTCTGAAATGTCCTTTTGATGGTCAGGTGGCATTCGCAGTTCACGCTAACCTGTGCATTTGCACTCTCTTTCATTTGCAGTGATCGCTATTGATATCGATCCTGAGAAGCTCAGCCTTGCACGCAACAACGCTGAGGTGTACGGCGTGGCAGATCAGATAGAATTTGTGTGCGGAGACTTCATGGTGCTGGCTGCCGACCTGCA
Organism: Buteo buteo; assembly: GCF_964188355.1. Lineage (NCBI taxonomy): Eukaryota > Metazoa > Chordata > Aves > Accipitriformes > Accipitridae > Buteo > Buteo buteo. Next base: position 36,236,852 of record NC_134173.1, read on the forward strand.
AGCAGATGTTGTGTTCCTCAGCCCGCCCTGGGGGGGGCCTGACTATGCCACTGCCGAAATCTTTGATATCCAAACCATGATTTGCCCAGACGGATATCCTTTCAAAGTTAAGCATTGTTGTGATTTTTAGTCGCTTATGAGTGGTTTTCTCTCTTTCTTCTCCGCCCTCTCTTGACACGGACTTTGTGTGCCCCGTTGGCTGACTGGGGATGATATGACCAGCAGCTGAAGTCCCAGATGTGCCGCATTTGTGTAGTCCTCCTCCCCCAACCTCAGCTATATGACTTTGGCCACCGAAAATTATATGATTTTATTATAATTTTTTATTTAAAAAAAAAAGTCATGAAGTTATTCTTCAAAGTAAAAAATCCTTTAGAGAATTGCAGTAGCTTCTTAACTTAAAGCATTAATTCAGCAGTTTTAACTCCTTTATACTATTCTATTAAAATACCCTGAAGTAATCAAATAGCCATGTGGTGTATATAGGTAATAATTAATTATGAGAGCTATGACTTTGGCATTAATTCCACTTTTTAATTGATTTATAAAAGGTGTATCTTACTTAGACTGTTCTCAGTCATAGAACCTGACTTGGGAAATCACAGAAGAGTGCAAGCAAAATATTAACCCTTTCAATTAATGTATAAAATTCCGTACTAACTTATTAACAGTGGTATTGAGCACTCATTCATCTGGGAAAGTATTAGCATAATAGTTTCATCAAATATGAAGTGTGGTGGGTTTTTTTCCCCCAGAATAATCTCAGTTGTTTCCTTTTTGGCTAAAATGTAGCCATATTTGTAAGAGTAAGGAAATATTTGTATGCACGTGTGAGAGAGATTCCATGAAATGGATTAGAAAATAAATATCAAACCAATGTACTAGCTATAAACTACATTCAGATTTCTCAAATACTTCTCTGTAGTTCAGTTAAATTTTCCTAAAAAGTGAGGGTTTCGGGGGGTGTGGTTTCTACTTTTTAGGGCAATAATGGTGAAATAGAGTTTATGCATTTAGACAATACTAATTTCTGCATTTCAGAAGAGTATCTAACTCACACACCCAGAAGACTAACTATAATTTAACTGTATAATAACTGAATTTGGGACATACTTTCAAAATAAATAAATATGAAGCAACTTCTCCTTCCCTATTCTTATTTTTTCCTTTACTGGCTTCTACATTTGAAATTTTCAGGCTCTCCAGGAAGATCACCAACAATATTGTGTATTTTCTACCTCGGAATGCTGACATTGACCAGGTGTGTTACTGGATAAACACATAATTTGTTTCACGGGTGTGGGATTTTTTGTATTAGAGGGTTTTGTTAGAATTTTTTTTTAAGTAATTAGATGACTGTAACAATTCCCCTGAGTGTCTGGTTTAGTTTCCTCTGTGTATTTTCTATGTTAATTATGTCTTGTAGCTTTTTGCAAAGAAGGGAGCAGTGAGATGGTCTTCTCACCTGCAACATGCTGCAGAACTTCCCACGATTATTTCCTGCTTTTCCAAAACCTGTGTCTGACTTAGAGCAGGCAAGGTCTCAAGCCACATGGTGGCTTGCAGAATTGTTGGTGGCAAACAGCTGTCTTGAGAAACAGGCTGAAATTCACATGGCCTGAGTATTAGCACACTATGAACCCGCGCTATGCACAGCACCTTTTGCATGGCAGGTGATGATTCAGCTGCGTTTTGCATTTCAGGCTGGCAAAATGTCAAAGTGGCTTATGAATCTTTGAACAGGGACCTTAATTTTAGGCAGAGTTTCTCTAATTCCAACTTCTAACCACTGCATTTTATCAAATGTTTCATTCCCACGATGAAGAATGACCTTACCAGGTTTCTACTTTGCTCATGAGCACTTTTTACTGGATTCATAAATAGGCAAAGGCATATACATTTCACTTGCATTCCCAGGAGACCATCTAAGAGTACTATCCACAGTCCTTTACCTATTTCTACAGAAGAGCTCAGCATCTCTATGTGCTTGGGTTAGGTGTTTTTCCACCTCCACATCTTGGTCCGATTGGCTCTGAATGTTGTTGATGTGCTCTCAGCGTTCCTTGATGTACATCCACAGGTTTGCCTTTACACAAATGGCTGAGGAGTAACTGCTGTTGCTTAAAAACATCGCTTTGTGGTCACAGCTTAGTCGTTAAAAGCACGTGGCTGGAGGCCTGGGTTCAGTTCAGTCGTCCAGGCTACAGGCTACCCCTGGGAAGAGAAATCAGCTCTTCATGCCTTTCTCTAGAGATTTTGTCAGTATAAGAAAAAAAAACATAAGAAAAAAAAAACCTAAAGGTTGGTGATCTGTGAGCAGGGAAATAGAACGTGAATCTAGCCCACTGTTTAGAGAAAGTTAGTTTTAATCCTGTGTGGACAGAGCTGTGTCAAACATGACCATCCCAAACGTGACCTTGGTGGATACTCTGGTCCATCTGAGCCTGGTTATGGCTTCGGCTGCCATCATCTCTGGCTGTATTTAAGAATGAAGTTTCTGAATTCATTGCCACGACACTTCCAGGGCTGTGAATCTCCAGAAAAAAAAGATTTATCATTGAAGTTCCTTAATGGTTAGTGTAGACAGTTGTCTTTTCAGTTTGCTCATGGTTTTCCCCACAGTTCTCATCATCTTACTTTTCTCATGGACCAGATAGGGCGGCTTGTGCTGCAACAACTGCCTTGGCAAGGGCTTGTGGACACCATTGCTAAGGTGTAGTGATGTAGCTTGGCTTGTGAATGTAGTCCATAAACTCTAGGGGCCTATAGAAGCTTGATGAAGTAAATCTCAAACATTTTTTGCAGGAGATTAATACCTGAAAACCAGTTAACTTGGATAAGGCAATATTTGCTGAACAGATTATCTGATGCCTTAGATCTGAATGGAAACTTAAAAACCTAAGTTTGATTTGTGGTGACATTGCTCAGGCATGCAAGATTTGCCTCTTCTGTGTCCTCAAAAATTAACTCTGTATGCTCATACACATATGTAAGGCTTTCAGAGATTACTTGGCTCCTAGAATAGGAGAATGGCCTAACATGCTTAACATGCAAGGTGGCAGTTGTTAAGGACTTTGCCTCATCTCTCGTTGACTGGCTTGAATCTACAAGTGAGGTGTGCTTTGTCAATTAAAGTTGGTTTAGAAGCTGACTTAATTGCCATTGCAAACCTCCATGAAGATGTTTATACTGACTGTAAGCCAGTGTATCAGTGCAAGTTTACTTGTTTGACAGTGGATCTCAAGCAGAAATGGAAATAAATGCCCAGCAGTTAGAAGCAACCTTACAATAAAAATACTGTTTAACCTTTAGTTAAGGCGGTGCAAATTTGGTGAAAAATATGTGCTTATTTTTACAGTTAGCTATCTAACACAGAATAGGGATCCTGCTGCTGGTGTGAAAGCAGGTGGTAGCTGACCTTGACTTAGGTGTGTCAGAGGACTTGGTGTTCATTGCCTTATTGGTAGACAAGACATCCAGCCTTGTTCCACGTGATTTTATTGCAAAAACAGTGCTTATTTCATCTGCAGGCACAGCCTTTTCTGTGTAGAGTTTGTCTTGTAGAGAGAGATGGGAGTCTTTGAATTCCCTTATAAAATACACTGAGTTTAGATGGAAAAGGAGAAATGAACTTCTATACTTCTGCCTCGAGAGGGAGCAGCGAACCAGTGGAATATGGTTGGTGCATTTACAAGAAATGTGAAACATTTCCCCTAATTGCATCAAATCTCCTTGTTTCCAAGCATGTACTTGTTACAAAATTTGTAATGTATACAGGTCCATTTTTAGGTCGAATCAATCTTTCAAAATATTCTTTCTAGTGAAGGAATAATCGGGAATTATTATGTCTATGTGTGTGCACATACATAAAAAATACATTGTTTTATTAATAGTCCCTGTTATGTAGCATGTGTGACACCCTTGTTGATACCCATCTCTTTGCAGCATCTTTACATCTGAGTCTCTCTTTACGTTTTTTTAAGATCCCTTTAAAAAAGAAAAAAAAAAAAGAGGGGGAGTTGTAGAAACTACCAGTCAGAGGCATATTAATACCGCTTCAGTTCTGGGGGGCTAAACTTGTGGCTGCCAGTGGTGTTTTTGAAAAGCAAAACAAAAAGTTTGACCTACTTAGAATTCCTGCAAAGTAGGAAAGAGAAATCACTGTTTCAAATAGGTTTGCATATTTAAATCAAAATTATAGCCCTGCAAAATTCAAGTGAAAACACTTGATAAATGCTTGGGTAGCTGAAAACTATTCTTGCCTTCCGTGAGAAGAATTAATGGTACTAATTTAAGCTGATATTATTTTAAAAAAAAAGGGGGGGGGGGAGAAAGTGAATATGCATGCCTTGGCAAAATTTGGATGAAAATAAATTTCTTCCCCTTGTTCTGCTGTTGATTGACTCTACCGGCAACAGGGAACCTGCAGTCAAGGAATGCTCAACCTTCCCCAGCATCCTTCCCCTTCTTGGCTGGTTCATTTCTACCAGATCAAGGAGAAGAAAGGTGATATTTGCAGGAGATCCTATATTTAGGTCTTAATACTCCAGCAAAATGTAACGGAGACCTCCACAAGTGACTTGAGAAGCAAGCTTGTTGAGACAGAACGATTAAATGTTGTTTATGAAGCATTTAGCAAGCTGTGCTCTGCCTCATTGTGCAGAGTGGAAAGCGTGTACTCACCCCGGGAACGAGGACTCATCCCAAATAGCCCGATCTCTTGCACAGACTGTTTTCTGTACCAGATAATACTTCTGTATCTTAATATTTGCAGCAAAGGAGGAGGAACCTGGGATTTGTTGCTGTAGGATCTTCTTCCTAATGGTAGGACAGCTTCTTTTCACCTCATTGTAGAAGGTGTACTCAGCAACACAAGATACCAAAACATACCCTCCCAAGTGTTCACGTACTAACATAGAGATGCCCTTGACTCTTGTAAGCTGTATGAGTGCTGCTGTTGAGGTATTGTTCTCTCACTGTGGTCAGAATGGAGTCAGGCTGCACGATGGTTCCCCCCAATAAACTGATGAGCCTAAAATGTTGGCGACCTGGTATGTTGTGAGACAAATGACCACATCAGCATCTTTACCAGCCTAGCCAAGTTTGAGAGATGGAGTACTGAGAAATCGGGAGTTATTACTTATCCTGACCATGGGTGGTTAACTGCTCAGATCCTGTATTGTGCCTTAGTGATTATCTTAAACTTCTTCACTGTTCTTTGAAGACAGTCATATTGTACAGATTTACAAATGGTGATTTAATTCAGAAACAGATTTTTCTTTTAGCAAAAAGGCAATCTTATACATATGTCTATTCGCTGTGGGATTATCTTTAAGTCTTACTGATTTTTAGCTGCTGGAAATGTTGCATATTTAACATCCTGAGCGTACAGTAGTGTAAGTTTTAATTTTGGGTCGCATGTTAGTATGTCAAAACAGCAGGATAATTGAGGCTAATTTTCAGATAACATTTCAGTCTTTATGACCCTTCTAGCAGAGCGAGCAAACCTATTAGAATAATATTGGTCTTCTCTTAAGAGAGAACACGAGTGAGTTTGCTAATTGAAGATGATTCTGAGAGTAAAATACCTGATTATTATTCAACTTGAGAGCTGTCTTTCTGAGTTAGAAAAGTTTGGTCTATCCAAGATCCAGCCTGTGACAAAAGAAAAAAACACGCAGTTTGAGAAAGATTTGCCAGTGCCCAGAAGCCTTTCTGTCTGTGTAAGTGAGTTGAAGCTTAAACATAGATCCCAAGGAGGGATATGGCACTGTGGCTCTGCTCAGAGTTATAGCCACCATGTTGTGAAGTCATATCATGGACCTTATTAACTTGATCTACAGTTTTTGCACTAGCAGGCTTCTTGGTGGTATGAGGTATGAGAAGAGATCTAATTAAAAAAAAAAATAAAATCAAAAGTGTCAAGAACTTTTTCAGAAGTGGAATGACTGAAAAAGCAGCTCCTTCTCAAAATTTGAGTTTACTTCACAATCCAATGTTAATATAGTTCCAGTTTCAAAAACAGGACCTATTTTATTTATTGAAAATAATACCTTTTCTTCCTGTTAGCGTTGCTATTAAACTGCTGCAAAATGTCCCCTTTTTCAGCCAGCTAATTTTGACCCTTATAAATAATAGTGTAGTTTTATTCACTGTAACAGAGGGAGAGGAGCAATGCTGCTTTTTGAGTAATATATGTCAAATAATAATATTCTTCTTTCTTTTAACCATTTTTGAGTAGTATTTCTTCATCAAACCATATATGAAATTTTACACTTCATAAAGTATTAGAGTAAATTCCTAATAAAATTTATGGTTAAGAGAACTGTTAATTGTTGATTGCTGTCTATGTCAACCATAATTCTGTAAATTTGACAGACCAAACAAGATACTCATGTTTAAAATTATGAGCAGAAAGGCATGATAGGCAAAATATTGTCAGGTTGATGGGTTTTTTTTAGATGGCTGCAGATTACTTCCTGCTCGGTGTCTGCAGGAGGAGTTTTTCCATGTCCTTAAAACTTCAGAGAGCACCTCAAGGGTTTTAACTTCAGCCTGTGCGAGGGAACATTCAGTTCTGTCTTTTGACTTTCAGTCAAGACTCTCTTTTTTCAAACATTAGTCAAGACTGTAGCACTGCAGCCTACGTTCTCCATCAACGCATCACTCTGATGGATGAAAGTTTTCAAATATGTCTGTATTCTTTGAACCTTGCTGAGAGGGGGAGCTGATCCAGCTTTTGAGGAGCATGGGTCCACTGGAGGAGCACAGGACAGCGGGTGTACTACCTGAGGATGCAACAGCAGCGGCATTGGGAGGATGTGCTGCATGAAAGCAGCTGGGTGGTGGGAAGTGATAAATGCTGTGGACTAGCAAGGTGTTCACAGGCATATGCTCTTCTATCTATATTATTTATGGTATTCTCCCCTGTGATTCCTACTGGTTGACTGGAACTATATAAACTGAGATTGTAAGGCAAATTGGCAGCCTCTCTCCACTTAATCTAGCTAGTGATTTATTTGTTACCAGCTAGTTGTAGTTCCATCCGTCATGAGCTGACCTACCGGCAGCGTGCTTGGTGTTGTATAGGTTTGTAACACAGTCCCCACTAGGAAGATCTTAAGGGCTGCTTTTATTCACTCAAGATACTATGTTTTTAAAAACTGAAGCAGGCTGAGAGGCAGGGAAAGTTTTACGTTAGTCTTTATGCACTGTTGATAATTTTGGTTTGTTTGGTTGGGTTTTTTTCTACCCAGTCACTTTTCAGACCTCTTCCTGTTTCTGCATTGAAAACTTTGTGTGCATCTTTACTGTTTGAAGATTTGATGACTGGTGTAAAACTTTATAAATTGGATAGATTCCTGGGTTTGGGGTTTTGGGGGTTTTGGAGGCGAGTGTTTGGGGTTTTGTTGTTTGTGATAGCTATGCCTAATTTAGAGAAACTTCATTGTTGTTGGAACTTTTGCTGTCCTAAAAGTTGGTGTCTCAGACCTGGCTTATATTCCAAATGCTGCCGGAAGATACAAATTACCTTTTGGTCCTTGTCTAGTGTGTAGAGTGATTCCCTGAGCCCAGAATTAAGCAAAGTGCTCTTGACCCTGATAGTCATAGAAAGAATATGCATCATGCAGGTACATTTCTTTTTTTCTTGCCTTTGTTCCCACCTTGTCATCCACTTTGAGAGAATCTAGAGTTAGGCACCGAAGCCTTGTACTGTCTCCAAGTCTAGTGCCTGGATGGGAAGATGTTTGCTGTGTTTCTGGTTTTAAAAGTCCAGTTGTTACAAATGACTGGTCAATGAAGGGAGTCTAAAGATGGGTAAAACTCATTTATTTATTTATTTATTTTTATTCTATCTGGTGGCATTCAGAGAACAGAAAATCATACCAGAGAGATCAGTTTAATAAAAGAATATATGGTAACCTCTGTGAATTAAGAAATTTGATGGGAGGCTGGCTAATAAAGCTACAGCTGGCCCCCTTCATTTAGCTGTGATTTTAGACTGGAGACCTAGCCAAATGGGACCTGCCAAGCAACATCATGTTTATTTAGGAGTGAATATAACAATGAGCAAAGCAGGGAGTGAGAGGCCAGGAGATGAACTCGAATCAAGATTAATTTGATTGTATTTTTAAGACGCTTGGGTACTAGGGGAGTTGGCAGATAAAGGTCTATGGGTTGATGTGTTTTGCAGGCTGATCATTCTAAGTGAAGGTAATTGTGTACACTTCAGCTGTGACTATCATGTTAGTAATGGCAACTTTTAAGCAGCGCACTTTAAACTCACATCTGTTCTCTGTCCTTGATAAAAGATAAAGTCAGAAGATACCCCCAGCATACACCAAGCCAGCATGGCACTTCTGGACTTCAGACTTCCTAAAGCTTGTAGCATTTGAATACTGAGTTGTAGTTTGCCCACCTCAAGTTTAAAACAAAAAAAAAACCAAACCCTCTAGTCTGTCAAAGGGTGGCAGCACCACCGTGGCAGTGGCATAATTCACCTGCAGACATGTACATTTTGAAAAATGCTGCCTGACAGCATTTTGTTTTATTATGTTCAGTGTAAAGAATACCATTGCCTTTTTTTTTCTAGTGGGTTGGAATTTTTTTTTTTTCCCCTAGCCTATAGGGTGGTTGGGGGTGTCCTCTTTTTACTAGTGTTCTATAAAATGAAATTAATCACAGTGTCCTTGTGTGACTGCCTATTAAGCCAAAAAGCTTATATTTCTCATACCCTAGAAAAGTTTCTTGGAGGAGGGAAAAAATGACGATAGAGCTTTTTACCCCCAGTGACTGTAGTTGGTGGCTGGAACAGATAGGAAGTTACTTTACTAAAGGAATTCCAGTCTTATTAAAAACAACCCTGCAAGGCCAGCAGGAAAACCTTCGAGTGCAAAAGTACACCTGAACAGTATAAAGCAAGTTTGCACCTTAAGCAGCTTGTGCCCTTGATGTAATCTTCCATGTTTGTTTCCCTTTTCATATTTCTTTTCTTATGTCTCCTATTTTAAACTTGAGACCAAACCTGCTGGCTACTATTTTAATGCTCCGTGGCTGTGCCTGTAGCTGTGGCCTTTTTCCATCAGCAGTCGCTGAACGGAAGGATGAAGCATCCAGGTGAGAGGGATGCAGGGAGGCGTTAACTGAAGCTTCATCCTTTGCCTCTGCCCAGGGAGGCGTGTGGCATGTGCAGAATTACTCAGCGCAGCAAAGGAGGCAATATCTGCCCCCCCGAGTACGTGGGTTTGGGCTAAAGAACAAACCAGGATGAGGAGAGTTGCCAGCAGGGAATCGTTGTATTTGCACAGGAAAATGCAAAATTAATTTTGGACTAGTCCAATTTTTAAAAGAAATTAAGAAGCCTTTCTGTACTCACCGTTGTAGTTCACTGCAAAAACAGGAGATGCATGTTGGTATTTCTAAAAATAGGTGAGCACCTTTGTTTTTCTCAAAGCATGATTCCTCAGTCTGCTGTTATTTTTAGAGGGCATCCTTCTGCCAAGCTGGCACCTTTCTGAAGCTTGGTGGGTGGCAGCTTTCCCTCGTTACGCTGTCAGGGTTGAATGAGCCCTTCCGAAGAAAACTTGGCAACTCCTATGTAATTAAATTTGCAACCTCCAGCAATTCACAAATAAGCATCATCACAGAGGATTTGTGTTTCTCTCCCCTGAATATCAGGGTGGATTGAGGAGCGTGCGGTGCCGGATCTGTCCCTGCGGAGCTTACGCCCATGTGCTTATTTGGATTTTTGTCACCTTTGGGTTTATCAAATACTGTCAGCAGTCATTTGAAATTAGTCTTAGTTACCCTGCATTTAACACTTAGAGACTAGACACACAGCGTGTGTGACTTCTCGGGTGGACACCACCCCTCAGCGGAGAAGCAGCATTTGCCTGTGTTGCCAATGAAGCATTTTGCTTTACTTGGTCTTCTAAGAGAAAGATTTAGTAAACACTTGTGTATATTATCAATGCATTAGTCATACTTAGATATGCTAGTGACACAAATTGTGCCTTGAAAGTGGGAGTACGTAACCTCGAGACAATAATTTCAGTATTCTTGTATTAAGTTGAGTAATCTAATTAATATTTTAGAATACTTAAACAACATTAGCTATAAAGTGCAAAGCCTCTAATGCTTTTTGGAAGGGACATTCCAGCTTTTCTTTGTAATAAATTAGAAGTACAAACTTAACATCTTCCTAGAAAAAAAATGTGGATCGCTTCACAATGTTAACTGCTTTTAGGATTTCAAGTAAGAAAAGATAAGTTGTGAAATTAACATTCCTGATCACTTGCCAATTTCAGATTCTTGTGCTATTTATAAGTCAGCCAGCTTCTGCTTTTTTACTTGTGGCAGGTTCCTCTGACAAGAACGTGGAGATTTTTTTCCTATTACCATTAAATTGAAAGATGAAGAAACTGCTTGCGCTTTTGTTTTTGTCTGCAGAAACAAAAAAAATTAAAAGGGGGGGGGAACCACCAGAATAAGTTTGGTAATTTTCTGGCCAAGTCAATAAAGTTTCAAAGTATAATTTAGATTAATCTGTTATTTCCTCTTGATAGTGGGCTGGTTTTTTTACTTACAGTAAAAAAGAGGAAGTTCAGCATGTTTATATTTAAACCTGTGCTACAGGGTCAAGTCTCAAAGGAGTCTAGAAGTGTTAATAATGCAACCTGAACTTTAAGTTTCAGCTGCTAACATCACAGACTTCTTGGTCTAAAGATCAGTTAAAATCTGCTGCAGGCTTGTAGACCTTGATTACTTTATATCTGCCTGGGAAGTTTCCCTGCATAGGGAACTATAGAAATAGTTTCCCTGCAGCAGGCAGGGAAAACAGCAGCAACAGGGCAGAACTGGCTGTGGAGCAGGGACCCCCCACCGCAGCACAGGTCCTCAGGGCCCACGATGGGGGGGAAGCAGTCAGCGCCCAGGTTTGGTGTTCTTCTCTTCCTTCTGTCTGTGCAGTCTGTCCTGGTGAGAAATCATTAGCCTGTATGGCTGTTGTCTTACTAGCATCATGAGTAGGAACAGGAGAGGAGAGAGTATTGCGTGCTGCAGTCCAAAATGCAGAGTCCACTGCAAAATGTTGTCTGTCTGTAATCATTAAGCATTAAAGGTGTGCACCAGCCTCAGTCAACAGAGCGTGAACGGTGAAATTCTCACTCCAGTGATCGTAAACAGGAGAGCCGGACCAGCGCTGCCTGACGGGCTCTCCCTGCCTGCAGTTACTCAGCTGCCCGCAGCCTTACCCCCAGCGCTGCCTGAGACTCCAGTGCACACAACGGCATTTTTTTTTGGTTGCAATAACAACAACAAAATAACTAATTTTTGTGAGCTTCTCTGCCTGTTTGAGGTTTTGGGCTTGGTTTTGTTCCGGTTTTTCCCCGCTCCGCCTACCCCCCCTTCAGTGCAACCTTTATGCTTCCTAATTCCAGGATTGGGTTTTAGTCTTCCCCCAAAACTTGGGATTTTGACACCTTCAAAACGCAGTTTTTTCAAAACAGCTTGCGTTTTGCCACAACTGGGTGTCTCAGATGCCAAGTACCCTGCAAACCAGAGTCTAGCGTCTCTTGCCTCAGCACAGCATGGGAGACGATGACTATTTATCTCTAGTTCTGAAGTCCTCTTATTTTCATGGCTTGGGGCGAGGGGAATTTTTCAGTCACAAGAAAGCCACAAACCACTTCTGTGAGTAAAAGGAGACACTGAAAGAGGAGCAGAGGCATTAGGTGACAAGGAATATTGTCACCGGTGTTAACAGAGCCAAAGATGTGGTTTACTAGATATTTCATGTGAATAAAAGCATTGGGGTCTTGCCTCTTTTCCTGTGCATTGATTGATTTGCTTTTTGTTCTTTGTTTTTCAGGTGGCTTCCTTAGCAGGGCCAGGAGGAAAAGTTGAAATAGAACAAAATTTTCTCAATAACAAACTGAAGACAATAACAGCTTATTTTGGTGATCTAATAAGGAATGACATCTGAACTCTGTGTGGATTCTTCCAAACCCAACCTCCCTGACTGCTGCTTTGCTTAAGCTTTTGTACAGCTGGCTGGTCAAAAATGACTTAAAGCCATTTTCCGCTTTAATTTCTGTTTACAGAAATTTTTTTTGTTTATTGCTACTGTCAATAAATGTTTTATAATAATTTTGATAAAATTGTAAATGTAGAGAGGCTGTGAATGTAGGAAAAAAAGTTCTTTATAAAATGCAGTCTCGCAAGGTTCAAGTCCAACCTGTTGAAAGGGAGTTCAGGATTTCTTTGCAACTCTCACATGTGCTACTTCTGTACGTGCTCCAGTTTTGAGCATTCAGAGGGTCAAAAAGAATAGCCTGAAAGGAATCGTGTGTCAAGAACTGCTGTCTGTGCTTGAGAAACAAAAGCATCTGAACATCAGGTGGAACGAGAAGGTCAGGTACACCACCAGAGGTTAACTGCAGTTCACCTCTCTGGCTCGGTGCTCACTGGGAAACCTTTTCACTTTTTCTTGGTAGGATGAAGGTCCACACGTTTCTTACAGGGAGTACTCTGGCTTGTTGCAGCACAGGGAGAGAGCAGGGCACGTTTGTGGCTGGCAGCAGGGCTCTACACCCTGGGTTTTGTTACTTATTTTATTTTTTTCCTCCTTGCTAGCCTCTTTGTAACAAAAATATTTTGAAGAAACCTTCTGACTGGAGGTTTGTCTCGGTAACCGGAGGAGTATGTGTCCCCCCTCTTTTGAGGCCTTTTGGATCCTTGCACAAGCTTTGGGGAGGGCAGAGGGACCCCAGCTCTCCCTGGTGAGGGCTCTCTGCTCCCACTCGGGGTTTAGGGGGAAAGAGTGGCTTTTGGTACTTCTTTCTCCAAGCAGAAATGGAGGCAGGTGAGAGGGGTATGGATATGGCGCTCTCACTGAAATGCGCCTACAGTAAGTACCCAAGATCAATTTTGAGTCTGTTTTCAAGGTAAGGGTGTAGGAATGTAGTTTCTAAGACAGTAAATTAGTGCTGCTTTTCCTCTGCTTGGAGTGCAGCAGGATGCTGAAGGCAGCAGAGATTAAGCACTAAACCATGCATTAGTGCTGACAGACAAAACTCTATAGAATAACTGTGTAGAATAACCAAATAAGAGGATTTTTTTTTTGCCCCCATAAGGAATGCAATCCAACTCTTCAAATCAGTTAGGAGACCAAAGTGTTTGTGTGTGTATGGGATGTTAAAAAACACATACAGTCTGACTCGGTGCAAGTTCGTAGTGCAGTAAAATAGCACTTGGGAAATTATTTCTTTCTAGCTTTACAGTCCATCCAGTACCAGATGAGTGCTGAACTGTTAATGACTGTTACATCCACGCTTCATGTAAGGTATTTTAGATTACTTTGATGATAGTTTGACTGATTTGCATCACTGCATTTTGCCACTGTATTACAGCAAGAAGTGCTGTGATAGTGCCAGCCTCTGTGTCAATATTTAAAGGGAATTGTAAAGGAAAGAAATTATCTGCTCTTCAATATTCCTTAAAAGTTTGCTACTAGGAGGCAGGGGAGGTTGGCAAGAGTGCTAGTATTACAGGAGGTCCAAACCTATTGTAGCAATAGCACGTGTATGTAATGATGCTGTTAAATTGTCACTACAAGCTACAAAAAAAATCCAAGAGTCATGAGGCCAAATGAAGAATAATTTATACTGTGTATATCACAGTATTCTGTACAGTAAAATTTTACTATATTTGGCTTATTGTTGCTTACAGAAGTACTGCTGTCTTACTCTTTAGTCCTCTTTTCCTCCCTAAAGTTAAAGAGTAGCTTTAGAAGCATTTTGAGATCTTGCTGATGCTGTTCCTGTAAAAGGAAGCTCTATGGGGGAAATACCAGTGAATTTACTTTTACCTTCAGGAAAGTAGTCGGATTTTGTTCAGTGTCCAAGCAGGCAAGATGTGGAAGCTGAAATATGACATAAAAGTTACAATATTTACCATTTTAATGTTTACTTCCAATATAATGAAGTTACTGGTAAAAAGAAACATTTTATCAAAGGTCTCTGCTGAGCTTTGAAAGCACATGAAGCACCAAAAGTGGAAAAATATTCTTGTTCGTGGCTGTTGCTCTCTGTAACCAACAAGTACAAAAGGTCTTTTTTTATTTTTATTTTTTTAAATACAACTTGAAGTCAGAATACACTCTGTTGGGTTGTGATAAATGTTTGCCCTCAGCTTTCCACTCAGACAGAACAGGTGAGGTTCCCCAGGACTGTGAATCAGTCAATCTGTTAAGCCTAAAATACATTTACAAGTATTTTTACTTCATTGTTAGTAATATCAACCAACAAACACTTCATGGGGGACAGCTTCATTCATGATGTGAGTTTCTGTAAAATGTACTCTGCTTTATGTTGTAGAAAAAAAGTTAACATGGTCTGAGACATAGTTAAATTTCTGGACATCTCATGCCCAGAGTTTTAATACCCTTTGGGGATTCGAGTAGTATTTTGCATATGCTATATTAGGCTACAAAGAAGTTATGTTGCTACTGTAAAGTAAATACTCATAGAGGTTTGGTCTTTTACCAATTTTAAGCCACAAAATAAGCTGTAGGAGAAAATGCAGATTTTTTTTTTTTTTTGGAGGTTAACTAATATTTGGACTAAATGCAATAAATACATACTGTTTTACACTTTCCACTATGCTCTTGCACTCCTAATCTTTTAGGTTTATCTTAATTAAATCCAATATTAAACCAAGCCCATCAATTTCTTTTTCTGGTGCATGGTATGAAGAGAAGCAATGGAACATACAGTTAAAACAAGTGTGTTACAAAGCTGAAGCCTAATTGCGGATTCAAGGGGACCAGAGCAGAGCATCAGCAAGGCTGAGCAACCGTCTGTTCATGGTAGGACAGTTACTGTTGTGCCCTTCTCTGAAGGAGGGCCCGTTAGTGTTATGGTAAAAAATCACTGTTCCATGAAGTTTTAATGTACGGTTTTAGAAAATCTTCCCCAAGTGTAGTCGTTCTGAAATAACATCTGGGTCTATATGTGCAACTCAGGGGTTACATAAACAAATCAATGTTACACCACAGTGACCGTGGTAACATTTAGAAGAGGGAAACCCCATAAATAGCAGAAGAAAAAAATTACTTGCAGTAACTCATTGAACAAATCAGTAGAAAATTGGGTCATTCTCACTTGGTTTACTCTCTCTGCTTTCATATGCCTCATATTCACCGTTTGCTTTAACTGTCCTCCCCTCACACGCAAATCCTCCCACCTCCAAATACCAAGGAAGGAGGGTAATCTTAACACGTAGTGTGAGCTAATTTACCATTGCTGGTATAGCCTTTCCAACACAGGTATCTTAGTATTCCTGCCACTGGAATACCTTGGTGTGGTCCAGAGTACTTAAATAAAGTTGCTTTTCGGCGGCAAGGAAGTTTTAGATTTCTGTATGAAAACAGAACAGAGATATTTTTTGCAAGTGTATGGTGCCGTGGCGAAGGACTAAATGCTCTAAAACAAGGCTTGAAATCAATTCAGACCCTCTCCTGTTTCAGCTGTCAGACGGTGAAGCTGTCGAGCGGTCCAGCCTGCTCCATCAGGGCAGAGTATTATCCGGACACACGCTCTGGGGAAGTACTTGTAGGAGTGATGCTGTGTTGATTCAGTTAAGTCAAGTCCCCCAAAAGCCCAAAATAATTCACACCAAAAAAAAAACACCTGCGTGTTACTCGGGCGGCTGCAGAAGTCATCGCTAGCTGAAAGGAAGCAAGAGGAATGGCTAAAACCAGCTGGAATGATCGACTCTAGTGAGGCTGGAGATCTACCCAAGCAGTGAAAATCCTAGCTGCACCCGTGCAGGGAGGAGGCAGGAGAAAAGGCCGAGGCTGCAGACAAGGCTTGTCCGCCTCAGGGTTTGGTTTCCACCTCTACTCAGCGTGGTCCTGTGGTGTCCTTGAGAGACGCCTGGGGCTTTGGTAGTGCCCGAGGGGTGCTGCTGCGAGCAGGGCTGTTGCCTGGGGCAGGGGAGGGGAGGGCAGCAGCCCCCCTGGGAGCCCTGGCAGCTCTGGGCTCTGCTCAAGGGTTTCCCTGCACCGGGGAATTCCCCGGCCCGGCCGCCACACAGCTCTGCAAAGCACCCTCTGCAATGTCCCTGCAGCCCAAGAGTCAGCCCCGGATTTCTCCATATAAAGGCCCAAGGATCAGTGTCTTTTTAGCACGTCATGACAGGGGTGTCCGGGTGTCGGGGAGCATGGTTTTGCCATCAGCCCCTTGTGCACCCTTCCTCACGTCTCATGCAGATGTGTTTTCTGAGCTCTTCCTTTTGGCACATCTCAGAGGTCTTGGCCTGTCACCTCAAGACGTTCCAAAACTGGAGCGAGTTTCAAAGCGCTTCCCAGCAGCATGGGCTTCACTGAAAACCCAAAATGTCACTCCGGTTTTCTGGGCTCTCAGACCGGTGAGGGAAAAAAAGTGCTGTTGGAGGCAGTCTGGGTTTGATGACAGCACGATCCTTCCTGTCTCTGTGGCTCAACTCATCTTCTTCCTTTTTCTCAAGGTTGCACTGCAACCTTCTTGTGAAACCCCTGTGGTTTATTAGAGGAATGCAATGGCATCACCAGAGCTTTAGCAATGCGTAAACATAACAGAGGCTCACAGTGTGCCTTTGGTGTAGTGGGAGTAATGAAATACCTTTCCCCAGTCTTTATCCTAAAATTGTGGCCAAAGAATGGGCATCAGAGAGGATGTTCCTCTGCATAGTTATTGCAGGTTGATGCAGGTTGAATAAATACATTCATCCTATCATTGCACCGCTACCTAGAGCTCTGGGGGTTCTTCACATTGTCACAGTGTCAGACGCAGCGATGGTGACAGTGGCAAGAGCTTTTGTGAAAGGTGGTATTATGATCTGACAGCAAAACCCGTCCTAAGGTATTCATTAAATTGTTCCAGGCGCCGGGACAGCCTATGATTATGTCAAACAGGGGAGCAAATTGTACACTCCGCTTTCTTGGTATATGCGAACTTAATCTAAAACTCTGCCTGGGAAGGTTAAACATGGACAGCTTTGCTCACGAGAACTCCAAACCGGCAGAGCCCATCGCCCCAGAGGGTCGCTGGGGGGGACTGCCCATGCCAAACGTCCATGCTGGTGTGGGGATGATTTCCGTGGATGCAGGTTGCAGCTGGGCTTACCCAAGGGGTTCCCTCAGACGTCACAGCGTTTGGATGTTCCAGCAGACACAATGTTATCTGCAGCTCAGGCTCAGATCTGTACTTCTGGAAAGCGACTGTGCCCAAACGGGAAGCTGGAGTTCCCCAGGAAGCGGCTCTGCGGGGAACCCGGGGCTGCGGCTCCTGCTGTGGGAGAAACCACGCTCCAGGAAGTGCTTTTAGTGCTGGGTTTTGACACCAAAAAGCCCAGTTCTTCCAAGAAATGCGAGTCTCGTGGAGGTTCTTCACCTAATACAGTAATTACCAGCCAGGGTTTTCATTAACCCTATCTAGACGAGGTGCTGTTGAGAATCAGATTTGAGAACAAGTCGTCATGTAATGTAGAGTGGGACTTCTTCTACAAGCAAGGGCTCCTGATGGCTCAGGAATGAGCCGAGTACTGGGAGCAGGGCAGATCCCAGGGCCAACGGAGCCACATTCAGGCCACAGAGCTGAATGCCATGGTGCCTGAATTGTAGCTTCTGCAAGAGACACTGTTTGTGTCCACTTTTGCTTCTTGTTGCCAAGTTTTGTGACTTTACTGGCAGTCTTTTGATTTTTTTCTGCAGCTTGTAAAGAGCATTGTCTGGAAAAAGAACAAGCTTTCATCCAAAAATAAATCTGTAGTCCTTGCAGTTAAAAAAAAAAATACAAACAGAAACAGCTGACACAAAAACAAGACCTGGATGCATTATAATAGTTCAGAAATCAGATAAGAATGTCCGAAATGTAACTATTTTGCAATTGCTTCATAGGCAGGTCCACCTCATGTTTTGGCCTGAGGCACAGAAATGGAGGGAGGCTGACATGATTTTTCAGCATTTGGGATTGACTATGCTGCTTGTCTCTGCTGCTGCTCTGATTTGTCAGCTTTGTTTAAAGAACTGGGGGAAATTATTATAAGAAGTAAGTTAAAGTGGGAAACAGTCTGACTTCCTGCATGTTTATTTTCTCTGTTAATGAGAAGAATGACCTAATCCAAAGTTCTTATCACTTGTTATAAAAATTCAAAGTGGAGAAATCAATTAATCTCTTCACAAGTAGAAAACCAGTTTGCAAAGGGATGTGGAGGCTGAAGAATCAAGGCCTTCCAAGAAGAAATCCAATTTGGCCCATTTGGCAAAATTAGCACTGTCCAGTTAGCTAAAAAAATGAGCTATGCTGGCACAGAAGACTCAAAAAACTCTAGAAGATTCATGATCTCAACTCATCGCAGAGGAAGAACCGGTGATGAGCAGCTGTTTGACAGCTATGAACCATGAGAGAAGTGAACCTGAGTATTTGGCCAGCTCAGAGCATGTGGACAGACATGATAAGCGGTGGGGATTAGGGACCTGGGAAAACTGCCAGGAGAAGAAATTCCAAGGAGCAGTGGGTCTCAGCTTGGAAGTCAACTGCTTGGGTGAGAAATATAAAGAGCCAGAATTTATAGATCACAATTTATTGGTATTTGCTCTTGCAGAAAGTTCATGAGTTTTAAGGGAGAAAGAAAAAGCAGATCATCATGCCCAGGCTAGTGCAGGTGTTTGAGGGAATGCCTGGGAGCAGACCTGGACTACTGCACAGGTTTACTGATGCTAATGATGCTGCTGCCTTGCACACCAGGACTATTGTGAGCAAAGAGGAATGGCAAAATCCATGGCAATTTGCAATAACTTAGATAAAGCAGTATTATTATAGAATCACAGAACAGTTTGGGTTGGAAGGCACCTTAAAGATCATCTAGTTCCACCCCCCTGCCATGGGCAGGGACACCTTCCACTAGACCTGGTTGCTCAAAGCCCCATCCAACCTGGCCTTGAACACTTCCAGGGATGGGGCATCCACAGCCTCTCTGGGCAACCTGTTCCAGTGCCTCACCACCCTCACAGTAAAGAACTTCTTCCTTACACCTAATCTAAATCTCCCCTCTCTCAGTTTAAAGCCAGTACCCCTTGTCCTATCACTAAGAAAAGATCAATTTCCTGCTGGAGTCCAGGTTGTGTTAAGCAAACACTGCCTCTTCCTTTCCTCTCTTTGTCTGCAATATGAGTTTTGTATTGCCTTTCAGGCCATGCAGTGAATTTTATTTTTCATTTACACTAGAAGAGCGATCAGATGACCTTGGTGACAGGTATCAAGTCATGTTTTTGAGACTACACGCCGAGCGGCAATGCTAGGATCCCCACCAGCAGTATCATTTTCCGCAGCTTATCGCAGAGGAAGTAAATGCACGAGCTGCTCCGTGCTGGCCACAGCAGGACTCCCAAGTGCTGTAGCACACCAGGCAAACTGAGTTTTAAAGAAAAATACCAGAGATGCTTCAGCCAGTAGGCCTGGGAGCCAGCTATCCTGTGCTGGGGTTAAAGAAAAACTGGCCAATGTGACCCAGATAGGCAGCAGGGTACCGGGTGCCCTCTTCACAGCATCTGAAACACTTCAAGCTTGCCATGGGTCTCTGAAGAAAGCTGGGGGAAGGAGGCAGTGCAACCAGCCGCCAGCCCCCATCTATGTGGGCTAGCACCTGTGCTGTCCTTTCCTGGTTAGTTTTTTCATTAAAAATAGGTCAAAATGAGTCAGTGGCCTGAGGCAGTGACACTCAGCTGCCGAGGTGTGATAACTGTTAGTTTTCTGGTCATATGAGAAAATAGCAATGCTGCAGTTTGCTGCTTGCACTATAAAACATATTTGCTAAGAACATTGGGGGTTAACACAAAGAGCTGTGAATAAACAATACATGTAAGAGTATACAGTAGAAGTTTTGAAATCATGACTTCTTGCTGATGCCTGGTTATTCTAGCTGAATGCTTACTTGGTACCATGGATGGCATGAGCCCCAAATCTCTTCTTTGTAGCCAAGGAGAGGTTCCCAGTTTTCTTTCTGTCATACTGCCTTCCTACCATGGCAACCCAGATTCCAATTCCAAAATCAGTGTCCAGCCATGCAGGATAGGTTACCAGAGCTAGGTCCACATCAGGAAGTCATGCAGCACCCTGGGAAGGGAGCTACAGGGGAAAACAGCCAGTGCAGAAGCCCCATGCGGCACACATCACTGGGATTTTATCACACACCAGTTCTAATCCAGTCCCATGAGCTGAGTGCACATTGGTGGTTGAAGTGATCTTCTGGCTAAGTTTCCCCTGGCAGGAATCCAGCTTGCACACTCCAGGACTATGCTGCAATGTGAGCCACAGTAAGGCAGGCAACAACAAAATTAATTTTAGAAACGTGTTATTGATCCCAATTAAACTACCAGTCTAGAGGTACCTAGAGATAATGGGTGCCTTACCCAGGGACTGAACCCCAGCTCAGCATCCTGATGCTCTCTAGCTGGAAGAACTGAAGACCCAACCGGAGCTAAAAAAAAAAAAAATCACTGCTAGCCATCTGTGCTTCTTCTCCTAATTTCTGTGTCCGTCTGTCTCTACAGATAGCAACTGAACACTTCTACTTTGCATGTCAATATAATTTCACTTTGACTTCACTTAAAATTCATTTCAGTTTGAGCTGAGTGACTTCAGGCTGGCTGGCAAACTACCAGTATCTCATTCTCTAGGGAACAGCAGTCCCAGATGGGACTGTGAAAGCAGCTGCAGGCAAGGTCCCTGTGAATGTGGGGCACATGGGGCTGTTCCTGCTCCGAGCCGTGAGGGCTGGTTTGAAGCAGCGAAAGGCAGCAGGGAACTGGAGTACACTGGCATAGCACAGGATGGGGAACACCCAAATCCTGGCTGCCTCTCCAAAATTATCATTCTTTCCCTTCCATGGCATTTTCTATGGACTAAAACTGTATGTCACCTCATGTGAGAGCTGTGGACATGCACCACCCTTACAGGTGTTGGCTCAGAGATTAATTTAATAATAAATATTATTCTGTTAATTATATATCTACTGTGGGGTTTCCTAAAATATCAGATGCTGCTGTGTAAACACTACAGTTATCTAGATAGGTTATCTCGCACACTACCTCCACTTCTTTCCCGTTCCTCTCGATCTTGTGAGCCACCGAGAGCAGACGGATGCTGTCTGTCCTTACGCCTGCGGGTGCTCGGGACAGGGCAGCTCTGGAGCTGCAGTGCAGAAGTGGAGCTGCTGGGTGTAACTCAGAAAAGAAATGATGCAACTGGGTCTAAGAAATTAATGAAGTGGTAGCAAGTAGGGCAAGATTGTTTTGAAACAAGCATGAATTATTATTGTATACTAAGCTGATTATGCATCCAGGTTGAGATGTACAGAATGGGTGGGCTACACTATAGCTGGGAGAAGCCAGGCACACAGCCAGCCCCACACAATGTGTGTGTTTGTGCGGCTGGTGGCAAGCAAATCCATCACCCTCACTGTAAATGTGAGCGGGGTCTGCCAGATGGCAGACATCCGGAAAGACACAAGGAGAGAGCAAAGCGTAACGGCATTGTGCGTGGCAGTAAGTGCACTGGGTCTGTACACAGATGGAAACTTGCAGATCACAGCCCTGGTGCGAGCTCACGGGAAAATGCTGACAAAGTCAGACTCCAGTTCCCCAGACTCCTCTGCGTAACTGAAAAATCAGGATGAGGGTCCAAATCGATCTCATCTCCTAAGGTCGCACAAATCTGGAGGACGTGGCAAGCCTGGGTGTGGCGGAGCTGCCCTTGGTGCAGGGCACACAGAAGGGCTGCAGGAAGGCAAACTCACTTACAGTGCTCCTGCAGCTCATTAGCTCTGGGGCTAATTAGAGACTGGATCATCCTGTAGTTTATATCAGAATAAAATTCCAAAATCAGAAAGCACAAGGAATGCAAGTATGTTCCCTCTTCCTCCTCGCGCTTCCTTTGCTTGTGACTCTCTGTGGGCAGCCATAGGGTAAGGTATCCTAAAGCTGCTGAATGCCAACGTGGAATAGGGAGGGGGAATTTTCATGTAGCTGTTTTCTTAGTTGCATTATGCTACTAATTCCAAAAATTGAATTCCATGAAATGAAGACAAGAATGGCTGGAAGAAAAGAAAGCTTACTCCCCCCCCCCGCAACCCCAGGCCCCATCCAGTCTGTATTTGACTAAGTTTCTTGCTTCTTTGCAAAACTTTTTGTCTTTTTTCCCTTTCAAGGCAAGCTGGGGAAACAGACAGCAACATGGGACTCGTGCCCGTGTCCTCCTCCCTCACCTCACCTGCCTTGACTCAGGAGACTTGCGAGCAAGGACGAGCTGCAGCTCCCTGGGGAGAGGGTGCTTACCTGAGACTTCTGGCTCAAGCCACAAGTCTCTGTGCAACATGCTTTCTGAATCACTCTGTGTGATAAATAGGGCCAGTCTTTTAGCTTCTGGTGTCTTTTAAGCTTTATTCTTATCCCATATGAGCCCAAATAAGAGAAGCCTGAGACCTCTGTCTGGTCCAAGTGAAAACAGGTAGCTCCGAAAAGTTAATTTGATTTACACTAATGGACAAACCTGTTAGGAAAAACTGTTTTTGAAGCCAGCTACTGATACATTTTTTTTAAGTTCCACCTTACTGCAGCAACAAAAAGACCTAGCAGAAACACCACAATTTGGGTGTTGGGCTGTGACATATTTTAACACCTTCTGTGTAGCAGCTCTTTAGACCACATTGGGGTGCATGTATTTGTCAAGGATTGACAGAAGGTGCTTTGTAAAGATAGGAGGCTCTTCCACACTGCTGTGATATAATGGGTTGTTAGTGACTTGTCAGTTCATGTTTTCAATTACTGTTATTACTATTATTTTAAAACTGTGGGTGTTTCTAAAATTGCTTTATATCAGATAATAAGTATACTCATTCTTCAGTTTCAGTAATTAGCATTCTAAGTTTGATTCTGCCACCTTGATTGCTCCAAGAGCTGGGACTGGTTACCACATATACAAAGCTCTTAGCTCTTTTCCATAAATAGATTACAACCTCACAGTTTTAACTCTTGATGTCCCAAAGACCATCATTCCTGCCTCTGTCTTTTCCGTGGCTCATTCTTGTCGTTTCTTTAGAGTTTCTTTCCCACTAAATGCTGTATCTTGCAAAGGAGTGCCTCTTTTTGACCGAAATAAAAACGCAATCCCTAGGCAGTTCCCATCCCTTGGCACATTGCTGTAGAGCACGTTTACTCGAAGCGTCCCTAATGAACAGCTTCCGTATTATCCTCTCCCGGGCCGCTCTTACGTTTCCTACCGATTGTGCACGCATTCCCCAGCCCCAGGAGCGGACACTTCTGACCATTGCCAGGCTACAGCCTGGAGCAGCCTGAAAATGCTGTGCATGCACATCTAGCTGAAAACAAAGCTGGTGAGCAGTGAGTAGAGCAGAGAAAAATCTTGCTTTTAAAAACTGTCTTTAAAAAAAAAATCTGAGACCGACCTAAGAAGAAGCAAAGTAGCAGAGCAAGTCAATAAGAGCAGAGAGGGGAGGATTCGATAGTGTGGCACTGCTGGATGCAACGACAGTTTAAGGTATGTTATTAAACGAGAAAAATGTTTTCCTGAAAAATTTACAGTATTTCACTGGAGAAAGCTCTAAATGGGCATTTCAAAGGAAGAACAAACCAAAGAAAGAAAGAAAAAAAAAAATCCAGACCAGATGAAACCTTGGAAGATAGTTCACAAGGACTTGCATTAAACTGAGGAAAAGAGACTGGGTTATCTAATAGAAGTGACTGAATTTTTTTAAAAGCCTTGTTGGAAGGATGTGTATGCATTTTATGGTCCATCTCCTGTCTGGGGAATATAATTTCTCGAAGAGAATCAAAATCTGGCTTTTAATGACTGGGAGATACCTAGAGCCCTGAAGCTGCACAGCCAGCTCTATTTAATCAGGTAAACTGTTGTCCTCCTCACTGGACTGCCTTGCACATCATTCAGAAGCTAAAGCCTGCTTACCTTGTTACCCAGAAGTTTGCTGCTCTCCTATTGCCAGATGAAGCATCTCAGCTGGTTTTCTTACAGTATGAAAGTGAAGGAGCTTCTGGCAGATTTTCATTATGACAAGTTCTCGGGTTTGAAGCTCACTTCACACCTTGGGTTTGCCATCAATCAAGACCCTTCACCTTCCAGGCCCACTACAAAGTCTGTGTTTTTTCTCACCACTGATACAGTTTTCTATCTGTGCAACAGCTCAAATAGCAAATGCATCCTCCATTTAGCCGCCAACATGGGGAGAGATGAAATGGCCATATTGGAAGTCAGGACAGAACCAGGTCTGTTGATCGCTGCCTGGGTGCATCTGCACACAGGATCTATTTCGCTCCGACTGCAAGATAAAGCTGTGAACTGGTACGTGGCTTTACTAAAGATGCAGAAAGAGCCAAACTGACTTTTTGTTAAACATGACAAGATTAGAACACACTGGGTTTATTTTTAAGGCAAAAATATACAAATGGTCCTATTTCTAGCAGGTCTGTTTGTAGCAAGTGTTTTCACCAACACTAGGAGACAACTCTCTGACCTGACCTAACCTAACCTAATCTAACCTAACCTACCAGTCCACTTAGTGCGTACAACCAACACATCCTCCTTTCTGTAGTAATTGGGTGTATTAATAAAGCAAACAACAACCAAATAATAAAGGTGAGCTCAAAATCCTGCTCCTGGCTTGGCTGCTGCCAGGGGCCACATTGTAGACGTGCTGAACTCAGACACTTTCCCTTGTTTTTTATGTGCTGGGGACACCTGTCTTGGGGTGCCAGAAATGCCGTGGAAGCCATTTAACTCTTCCCTGAAGGCTTCATCCCAAAATAAACCCCCTGTCTTCAGGAGAACAGCGCCAACCCATTATACACTGCTGTTGAGGGAGATTGTAGCTCGTTAAGATGCAATGAGTAATATGTTTGAAAATGTAATTAAAATGTTTTTCAGTCATTCATGAAAACACTTTTAATGCAGTGTAAAGCTTGATAATGTCTGCGGTTGTACTTTGACCTGATGAAAGCTCTGAATGGAAACTTATACAGTAGGTAATATTTACTCTGGCAGTGTGTCAGTAGGCAATGTCTACTGCTTTTATTGCTCTGTGGAATAAAGTTTTGAATTTTTCTCTGTACTGAACCATTTATTGTCTTGAAATTGGCAGCAGTAACACCCAGCTGGATGCCGGTATGTTTTGTGTTTGCGAACAGGCTGATCCATGGGAAACCATCTAGCAGACAAATCAGCTTCTTTATGAATTAAACAAAATCTTTACTTGGGTATGAGGCATTTGAGCCTGAGGGAGCTATTATTTTGGAAAAGGCCCATAAAAGGACTTTTAAAGACATGGACTTTGTGAGTCTTAAGTATGATATTCTTAGACTGCCTTTAGTTATGCCTTGCTTTGCATGACCCAGTAGACTTTTATGAAACAATATCTTCGTTGTAAATGGTGCTGGGGTGCAAAGCTCTGAGTTGAAAGTCAGAACAGAGCTCAGTGTCTGGCCAAGCTGTTGAGCTGCTTAAATTGTTCTTCTGCCTCCCACCTTTTTTCTGCCTGTCCCTAGGACAGGAACTGTCATTTCCTATCTGTTTCTCTATTGCATAGCACCGAAAAATTCCTTCTTTAAGCAAAAGAGAGGTAGAAAGTTTACCCAGAAATAGCTGAGTGCTCAGTACCAAAAATAAGCATAGCATGTAGAGATAATTCTTTGTGCTTAGAGCCAGTCCTATCAACACTTACAATCTTATGAATGTCATGGGATCTGATGTTTTCTTAATTCTCCGGCTGATGGTAATCGAGGAACCACATGATGATCTTGACTTCATTAACACAATGAAAAAAAGTCACATGTAAATTTTATATCTTTGTGGTTGCTGAGAAAATATGAAGCAAGACAGTCTTAAATCCTGAAGGTAAATAAAATAATCTGATGGTTATTCTGATCCTTTAT
Source organism: Buteo buteo (assembly GCF_964188355.1). Lineage (NCBI taxonomy): Eukaryota > Metazoa > Chordata > Aves > Accipitriformes > Accipitridae > Buteo > Buteo buteo. The sequence continues at coordinate 36,262,854 of NC_134173.1, forward strand.
TCACTCCTCCTGTGTTAAAATGCTGAATGTTTCTTGGCTGCCTCTTAGACAAGACTGCACAAAAAATTGGTTCATTGTGAAATATCCTGTAACAGCATTTGCTCTTGCCCCCAGCCAGCCACCTTTATGATTTTTTTTTTTCCTTTACAGGTCCAAAACTGTTGCTGACAGTCAGCCTGCAGCAACGTGCATTGGATATTCTCACAACTTACACATGGCTTGTTCTCTCTGTAGCTTTAATAGAGGGCTCGTGTTCTCTTCTTCCTTAAACGCTGCGTGCTCAGGCTATTACACTGGTACTTAATGGAAATAGGCTCCATTCTCACAGACTTCCCGCATGATTTGGGGAAAGTCACCATAACAGTTCCTTCTTTTTTTTCTGTATGAAATGAGGATAATCGTATTTCTTTTCCTAGTCTGTTTTGGACTGCAGACTCTTCTGCACAGATCATTTCTTAGCACAGATACGTACAGGGCCATACCCAACCAGGCTTTATAAGTGATCTCTGTTTACTTTATACACCCCTTGGATCAGGGACTGGGATTCAGGTTTCCCTCCTCCCAGGCTGGTCCAGAGGCGATGTGACAAAGGGAGAAAGCAGACACCCAGCGTCCCCACAGCTGTGCACAGGCCACGTGCCAGCGATCTACAGCCTGGACACTCACAGGTGAGTAACCTCGCACTTGGGTTCCACAAAACATGAACTGGGGGCAGTTTAAGGTTGTTAATGCTGGTGTGAATTGTGGCTGGCACGGCTAACCATTCACAGACATTTTTAAATTAAAAAAAAAAGAATCAGGTTAATAAATTCAGTATATAATCCATGTCAAAGAATATGCTCTGGGCAGGACTTTTTCCAGTGATCTCGATCATACCGTTTGCTTTCTTGTAGCACAACTTTCAGAGATGGGCAGGCACATTTTTGTCACATGATTTTTTCTGGACTGTGCTAAGCTTTCAAAGACAGAGTCAGTTACCTTATTCTTTCCTTGAATTCATGTAGCTTTAAGATGTTGCCTTTAACCATGTTTCAGAATTTGAATGCTTGATATTTTCAGGAAGAAATGTGAGAAAGAAAGAAAAACATAATAGTTTCCGATCATCAAATATTTTGGGTGAGTCATTCGCCTGCATCGCTAGATAAATGCAACAGGACATCCTGTAACCGTTGTGCAGTTTCTTTAACTTCTACTTTTTTTTCCCTACAACATGAACAGTGGAGTAGGGAAGAAAGCGGCCACGGAGTTCTGTTCGGGCACTCCTCTTTGCTTGGATCCTCTCCCATATCAGGAGACAGAAGTCAGTCACCTCTTGGAGTCTCCTCCTGGCCAGCAGCAGCAAATTCAAAGGCAAAGCCTCCTGAGGGAGGTTAGAGAAGCTGATGTTATTTTCCTGAGCCTTCTGCCTCATGGATTTGTTTCTAGCATCAGAGGGAGAGCATAGCTATGAGTCTTCACTGGAGCTTTCCTGGAAAAGACCTGGAAGGGGGGTTTCTGGGCCACCAGTCCTTTTGTTCGCTCACAGTCTCGAGACTAATGTCCCCCCAGCCATTTTTTTAGATCTTGCATGCCGGTAGAAGAATTTCTAAGAGATTTCTCTTCTTTCTTTTGGATGCTGATAAAGGGATACAGCTCACCAGAATACCAGTTAAGAGTGGCATAACTGAAGTCAAACAAATCTTGCTCCCAACAAAAGGAAACAATAAATCAGAACACAGTAATTCTGGTCATAAAGTTGGCATATTTAAAGGTAAAGGAGAAAGAAGGAAAAGTTGAAAAACTGGGGAAAAAAAATGCTTTCTTCTTTCTACTCTATCTGCAAGTACAAACAGAGCTTTGAACCTTAGATCTATCAAAAGTCGATCTGAACTTACCCAAAGGCCTTGGAAAAAAAATACCTGATATCAAGTAGATAAACATCTAGCCAGAAATCTTAGAGGAAGCCTGAGAGCTTTATGATGACAGACCAAGTGAAAGGGAATTAGTGGAGACATAACAAATGAAAAAAGCCTAACTTTCAGTAATAATTCCTGACAGAATTTCGGAGGCATGACTTCACATGAAGTAACTGGAATCTCCTGAAATTCTTCTTCCTTCTCAAAATCCCTTTTCAAGACTTGTCCCTACTGTGACACTTAGAAGCTGATGAAACTGGAATGGTCATGTGTTACTGAGGTACAGAAGATTTAATTTTGTTTTCCATTACCACTTATATATTCACTTTACTTAATGTCAGAAAATGCCTTTCTGTGTTTACACAGTATGTAGCACAGTGGTCTTCAGTTGTGACTGTGGTTTCAATAAACCCTATTAATAATTACCAGGAACTGTCAATAAGTAAGTCTCATAACTTCAGGATCTGACAATGAAATGAGGAAAAGTCAGTGTCTAACTGCTGTCATGCATGTTTAATTCTGGCACTGCTCTTCCTCTCTCTCCCATACGCACACAGCCTCAGGAGGCAGAACAATAAAAAGGAGGCTCCTTGGTTTTGTTTGCTATTTATATCAAAATTTTCTCCAGTGTGAGAACTTCCCTGTAGTTCTTTTACACACTTCTTACACTTCTCCCACTCCCTCATTCTTTGAGTCTTTTCCTGATCTGGTCACAGTCATATTGGCAGCAGGCATTTTGTTCTTTATATTGGCAAACTTTTTTTTTTCCACTTTTCAAGCACTGATTCTCCTGTCCTCTCCCAGTGCCATCTATTACACAACTGGTTTTGTCAACAAAACATCTTCCACTCTCTATCTGCTTTCCACATCAGATTCATGCCTTAAGTCTAGACTGGGAAGCCTCTGGGGCAGGGACTGTCTCTAGGTTGACATGTATGTATGTTTACTTACCCTCAAAAAGCCCCAGCTCCAAACCTCAAAGTCCTATTACGGTAACTAATGCCTGTGTGGATGAAAAAACTTTAACCTATTAATTCCTGGAACCACTCTAAACACTACTTTCTAGCCTCAACCAAAAGGTAAAGGCCACTATCCATTTCTTCATGGTCCTCCTAATCCTTCAGCTCTTCTTCCATCCAGCTTCAGGCTCTGCAGCCTCTGTTGAGGCTGTTTGACACTAGTAGTCCAGAACCTTTCCCTTTTCTCCCTTTTAATTGCGATAGCCTTCCTGAATAATTTGGTGTTTCCCTGCTTTTCTTCAAGTATTACCTGAACCTTATCTTCCTCTCCTAATTGTTCTCACACTATTGTTTTCTAAAACCTTTGATTTAGTTGGCTTAGTAAAACATGCTATGAAAAATGTCACAGGAAAGAAAGTGTTGCTTTGTTCCAGATGGTCTTTCTATTTCTGTAATAGCTGGGAACTCTAGTTTACCCACTAACCTGCTTTCAGTGTTTGTTGATGGTGATTGTAGTATCACCTTTCTGTTATGTTCTCATCACCAAGTCTGGTGTAATCACTGTAAACCTTCTCTTTGTAGTTCAGAGCACACTTAATACACCAGTTTAGGGTTGTACTTGTTTCTTTGATGACTGACACAGTTGAGCCAGTTCACAAAAATAGTATTTTCTGAGTAGTTAATTGAAAAGGTTTTTTTAAATTGTCACAGAAAATAAATAGTGAAGCTGGGAAGGGAAAGAGAGTTTGTGTCATGCTGCTGTTTGTTAGTTTTTACATTTATCACTGTGTGTGTTTATTTTTGTGAAGCCTGTTTCAATGTAACCCACATACTGGATAATGTCAAAAAGCATATTACACACAAAGCATACGTAGCAGCGTGTTCAGAAGCGGCATGCTGTATTTTGCATGAGAGAGTGGGTAATTGTCCGCCCGCTGTCCGTATCTAGCCTACATCAGTCTAGCCAAAATGCATCTCTGTCAGAGAACTGGTGCATGGCTTATATGGAGGTCACCACTGTCTCCTTCCTCAAATACGGCACAAGCCATCCTCAGGTTGTTTGCAACATCGTCGTTTGCAGGCCATGCAGGAGAACAGTAAGGAAACAAAGGAAACTGTCCTTTCATGGCTTGGCTTCGCCCCAGTCTCCTGGGGTTGGACGGTCTCGGTGACGGAGCCTGTCTGTAGCTGCAGGGAGGGGATGCGGCGTTACCTCGCAGAAGCCGCGGCCTGTGCCTGCGGTTGCACGAGGCTCTGGCAGAAGGTGCGCGACTCCTCCGCGCAGGAGCTTGATCCCGGCTGAGGCGCTCAGCCGCAGAAGGCAGCTGCTGGCAGAGGGAGGTGCGCAGCGCGGCTGCCCTGTGCAGGTGCTTCCTGGCTGCCTTGGAGCCGAGGCCGGGTTGAACCCTCCTCCTCTGCGTAGCCTTCGCTTCACCCACACAGCCGGCTGAACGATAACCATCGGACTGTCCTACCGATCTCTTTGTGCCTCACGAACGTCTGCCTCTGCCTTTCTTTGCCTTCATATCGTGCCAGAGTACAGTGTGGCAGACGTGCTCCCCCGCACGAGCGTGACATCCTGGGAACCTGACTGAAGACTCCCCCCATAGCTGGGGGCTCTGACTTTCCCCCAGAACTCATCACATTCACACGCTCCCCACCTGAGCGTCCCCAAACTCTTCGGAGATCCTTGTCAGCTCCCTCCTGGCACATGCCACCAAAGTGGGGCTACTTGGTGGAGAAGTCCTCTACACCACTGAGCCCCTCTTTCCTCTGGCCGTCTCATCCAACTTGGCAGTGTCTTTGAGCAGTGGGAGTCTCGTGGGACTCCTTCACAGAGATTTTCCGTGCTTCTCTTTTTAAAGAAGTAGCCACACTGGTTCCTGTTTATCTTTGTTCATACTCTCCACTACATAGGTGAGGGGGGAACCATGAGGTCAAAAGCAAATGGGCTGCTTAGTCCTTGAAGACTTTATCTGCCGTGCCTGGGGGATCTGTCTGGCCAACAACATTTCTAACTGCTATAATTTAATATTTTTATCATTCTAAGCAGCTTCCATTCTGAGCTGATTCTTTCAGAAATCATCAGCTTGCTAGGTTTCTTGGTGTGCTTATGATCAGCAAGTAGCCTTAACTTTGGCCTGCATGCCATAATAGCAAGTTAATATTGTTGCTGGTAGTCAAAACCAGACTCTTGCCAAAACTGCCTATTCATAACTCGCCTTTCAAGAAAGAATATACTGCTGACTACAGCTACCATGCAGTTCTCAGATATTTGCTACTTTGATTTTTGATTTTTGAATGCCATTCAGTCTTCAAATGGAGCACAGAAACATTGCTCTGGCAGGCAAGGTTAAACCTATGCAATTTTTCATAGACTTTGCCTTAGTGATATACTTGGATGAAAACAAATGTGTCTTCATACCTTTGTTATGGTTTTATGGTTTTTTCATCAGGATTTTGCTATTCTTGCCATTATACTAAATTGGATGTTAAGAGCCATATTTCTAAATCTGGCTTTTAATTATCAAGCCGTGAAATAGCTGCACACAGTATAAGACAGTGCTGTCCTATGCAAACACTGGATACAGCATCTGGATGCAATCTGGATGGGTGGGCTCAACCTTGTATGCAACAAGCCGGGTGTGACTGTCTCAGCAGTTTTCTTATTGTTCAATAGATTTCTCCTAGCTGCTACCTGCAGAGCAGCTGAGAGCTAAAGTAACTTCTTCCAGTTCAAAGTCAACTGGTGATGGGAGAGCATGATGAAAAACTGCAGACGGGGAGGTGTGCACATGAATCAAAAGCACGGTCTCACTTTGGGGCCAGTGCTGCTGATGGCTGACGAGGTAGCACAGAACGCTTGAGTGGGGTGGGTTAAAGGGAAACTTATTTGAGAAGAAGGACTTAAGAAAACAGCGATTAGCAGACCAAAGAGACTTGAAGACAGAATCACAGAATAATTTGTGTTGGAGTTCAACTTCCCACTCAAATCAGGGCTAGCTTCAAAGTTAGATCAGGTTGCTGAGGGCCCTGTCTAGTGGTTTTTAATATCTCCAATTATGGAGAGCCTACAGGCTCTCTAGGCACCTTTTGCAAGTTTAACCGCTCTCGTGGAGAAAGTATTTTCCTTTAGATCCATCTGGAATTTTTATTGCTGTAACTTTGGCCATAGCCTCTTGTCATTTCACTCTGCACCTCCAAGAATCTGGCACCTTCTTCTCTATAACACATCTTCAAGTAGCTGAAGACTATGATTAGACCCTCACCAAGCCATTTCTTCTCTATGGTGAACACAAGTGTCAGCTTCTCCTCACATGTCATGCAATCCAGTTCTCTAATCATCTTTGTGGCCCTTTGCTGAACTTGCTCCAATTTGCAAATTGATCCCTGGTGAGAAAAGGGTAAAAGATACTAGGAGAAAGGGTAGGAGACAAAAGAGAATGAGGAGAAAAACCTTCAAAAAGCAAAGCCCAGAGTAATTAGGATACTGTATGCAAAAGAAAATGGAAGGTAGGAAGGCAAAAAAATAGCATGAGGGAAGTGGCCACATAGTTCCAGCTGTGCCCTGTAGTAGATCTGTTACTAGAGCATCTCAAGAATTCAGCCCCAAAAGTTTATATCTGAAAGCTGTTGCTTCACTGATTCATTTTAAAGGTTAGCATTGACGTGGATTTCCTTCAAAAATGGCTTACTAAAAATCTTATTAATTTTTGCAGTAGTGTGCATAAATTATGGAGAGTATGAAATGGGAGGTTATTCACATAAAACAGTTACCCAGAAAAGTGAGTGATACTGGTTTTCACATTAGTCTTATTCTCTCACAAACATGGATATCTAAGACAGACAACTCTGAGACAAAGATGCGGGGGTGGCAGATAGTGATGCCCAGACTCTGATTCCTTGATTTTCTTTATTACAGCAGGCATGGCCAATGAGCCTGTTGTGCAGCCACATTCCCATTTGTTTTGAAGCATACTCACCTTCTAGAAACCACTCTCTAGCTTAGTGGCATAAGAGTCACTTGGCAGTTTTTTGCTCAAAATGGTCGTCAGGGCTGTAGCTGTCACTAATAGAAATTTCTTCTACTGCTTTGGGACTGCTGTGAACCGTTCCTCTGATCATGAGCTTGACAGATCAACTGGCTGTTGCTCAATGACCCCATCACCGTAGCTGACAGACATTGATTTGACACATCAGGGCAGGCAGCTACTTTGGAGGCCGGGTAATGTCAGTCCCTGACAATGCACTACATTTGTGCAGAGGTGGTGGTAAAGCAGAGCAGCATTTTGAGTAACGTCAACGAGCAATGGGACAACAGCTACCATGTTGTAAAACGTGTGCACTTCTGCCTTTTTAGAGAAAACGTTTGTGTAATTATCTACAAATTTAATCCTATATATGGTTTTAGGGATTGTCTGACAGTTTTTTCTCATTTAGTGTATTAATCGGTCAAGTAGATATTTTATATTTTCAGCTATACCTGCAAATGATGAAGCATATACCTCTCTCTTCTGTGGGTGGGTTTTTTCAACTTTTAAAATCTTTTTATGAGTAAACAGTCTGCTTAATCATCTAAATAAATGTCAACAGTTATCCAAAACTGTGATCTATATTGAAATAGTAATAACATTATCAATAAAAAGCATTAGAAAAAATTACAGAAACAGCTAAAATCTTCATAGCTCTATGTACTCTTATTAAGTCTAAATGCCAAATTGAAGAGGAAATCAGAAGTCAGAGAAGTAGGAGAACATGCAGAGTTATATATGGTCAGCTGTGTCCTATGTGAGCCCATTTAAGAGCCTGAAAGAGACGGAAATCAGCTGAGCTCTTTTGGTGACAATATCCAAGGTGCTGGGAGTCCCTTAGCAGCTACACTTCTGGATGGTTCTGATACCCTCCATTCTCCTTGTAGCTCCCTATTTGGTGGCCTTCCTGGGAGGTGAAAGACTTGGAAAAGCCGTATGATCTTTTTGATTTCTCAGGCCCCAAATAATGTTTTGGTCTTTCTACTTTCACCAGCTTTATTTAGCACAAATCATGAGGTTGGAAAAACTGTTGATACAGTAATTTAGGTAGTAGATTAGAATTAGATTAGAATCTACTGTGTATCACATATTTTAGTTAAGAATGTTAAAGATTGGGTTCATTCAGTTTATGTCTGAGCTTGCACATTTCACAAGTACCCTCACAGCTGCACCTGAAGAAATGCTGATATATATACACACAAATAGCAAATTAGCCACACTTATCATTAGGCAATTTGCATTCCTAATGTGATGTATGCATTTCTATGCATTGGGGACTACACAGTGCACCTCTGTGTTTCTTTTTGTGGGCAAACTGGATTTACTTCTGAGTACCAGCTCACTTCTTACATTTAAGCTTTTATGAGCAAGAGGGCTGCCTTAGTGACAGCAGTGTGTGCACATGTGTGGAACCTAGTTGCAGGTTGCACTAATAACCTCATGTTAGTAGTGTGAACTGTTTGAGTTGTTCATGGAAGCTGTTTGATAAAATTTTATGTTACAGTATGGACCACAGAAAAAAAATGTCCATATGCTTGCCATTTTACTTTGTATGGATGAAAATTAACTAGTTAAGAGACATCTCTTAACATGCATGCCATCTAGAAGATTAGCCTAATCCCCCAAGAGCTCAGTCTTAAATTGCTTTTGACATTTGAGTTGTATTTATAGTGCCACCCTTGCCTCTAAGGCTGTGGTCCAATACAACAGTAAACCGCATTTTAAATACAACTGGACAAAAAATGCAGTGGCCGTCTAATACAAAGCACTGCCCTGATACATATAGTAGAAAGTTTAATGATTAAATTCATATCAATGAATTATAAGCTGGCTTTGCTGTAGCAAAAATTCAGTGGCTCTCTCACAGCTAGCACCATCCCAAGAGTCTGACCCAATGCCCTTTTGCCTCTGCCCTGCTCATTCTGGTCAAAGATAACGATCCTTGGATGTCACCTGCAAGCTTGCAATCCTACATGTGTTGGCCATCTCTAATGGACACTCACCAGTCAGGCTTCTTTGTCATAGATCTTATCCTAGATTCCTGCCTTGCATCAGGTCTCTCCATCAGATCTTTTCCTTAACCATTGCCTTCGCCTCAGCATTTGCACAACCAGTCTGCCAATACAGCACAGTCACTGACTTACAGCCAAGCTAACTAAAGTCAAGCCATAAATCTATGCAAGCCATAAATATAGCTGGTGTTCCTCAGAAACCACCCCTTACGCTGCACCGTGCTGCAGACCTTTCTGGGCGATATGTATCCAGGTACAGTTCACCATTTCCCACAGATGCTTCAGTGGGGACATCAAAGGGACTTGGGAAAGTTAAGGGCAAAAGACATATCTCTGAAAAGTTCTCCAAGGTGGTTAAGGACAACAGTGGAAAGGAAAGGATGGGTGAGATGGGTGCTGACAGGTTTACTGTCATTACGGTGGTGGACCATATCTTGAGCAGGCACATACCCATGCTTTCAGAGAAGAAAGAGGACTCCATGGCAAAGAATCTAGGGTACTCCTTTGTTATACTTGAGGTCATTCACTTTAAGGTAGAGGACAAATTTGAGGACAAAAACCTGCCCACATGGAAAGACAGCCAAGGAGAAATGAAATACTCTTGGTAGCCACAAGCCCCATCTATTCCCAAATGCTCTGAGAAGGCTTTTTTTTTTTTTTCTTTTCCTGGGTTATCTTAGCATTTTTTAGGCATTCATTCTCATCCCAAGTAGGTTACTAATAAACTAACTAGCACGTGAGGAATGCTGCTCCGTAACTCTTGCATGCCCCTAAGTCTGTGGCAGAGGCTTCCGCCTTGGTTTGTCCCAGGACTGTGCCGCATGATACCTCTCCATTACTACCCAGAGTGTGCCTCCGACCCCTGCACCACCATTCTTTGTGTCAGGTTGAATTGCATGTCATACTCCTGCAAGCTTCCAGCTCTGTGATCCCATTATGTCCCAGTACTGCTCTCTTATCCCCAGCAGTCCCCTCCCTTGGAAAGAGCCACTTGCCACATTATCAAGAATTAGGCTTGTCTGTAAAGTAGAAGAGGTTTCACCAGTGGAGCAATCTGCCTTCCCTGCCCTCCACCTTGTTGCAAGTCCACTTACTTTCTGTCTCAAAGGCAGTAGATCATGCCATGCATCTTTCGGAAATGTATATGCTTCCACTCATCCTAGAGGGTCTCCTTTTCCCCAAGTCTAACACCAACATAGGTTTGCCATCCCTCACTGACTCCAATCCACAGCCCTTCATTGCTTAGGAGCAACCTATTGAAAGAATATGCACATGGAGGCTGCCAACAGTCGAGCTGATCCAGGCAGGGCAGAAGCTGCTGGTGTCGACCTTCAAATAACCTTTGGAAAGGCTGATGACCTGTCTAGCTAAGGAAAGAACAAGGATTACTTTTATTCACTTACTAAACCAATTCTGCTGACTGTGGAAGAAAAAGGAACAGCAAGCACAGGGTGTGCACGATAGCCAGTAAACTTGGCGGTTCTGTGGCAGCAAACGTGTGGCTGCAGGAAAGAGGTGGTTGTGATGATGAGAAAGAACAGCCCCTGTCCTGGACTAAATAAAGTATCCTAGGACACCCAAAGAGTGGAGCCAGGTGACAAATGCAGCTGCTGTTGAGAACACAAGTGCTAGGAGTAGGTTGGTAGTGACCACAACGAACATCAGTAATTCCTACTCCCTCAGAATCTCCTGCTACCTCAGACTTAGCCTTCCTGACCCCTTCATAGCCTATCCTAAGCACCTCCACACCAGATAACTTACCCAAGGCTCAGCAGATGCTAAGGAACAACTCCTAATACAGCAGGCATTGCCTGCAGGAGGCATTGTATGAGATTCCTTCTACAACCTGATCCCAGACAAGAACTTGGGCAGTGCCCATTTTCCATACTACAGTTCAAGTATGTCTGGAAATAGTTGCTGTGTCCAGTTTTGTTCAAGTATTTATTTTCTTTTTGCCTTTGTTTTTCAGTTACTTCCTACTTTTCATTTGTTTCCAGCTGAGAGCATTATTTGGGTGCTTTCTACAGCAGGGCTGGATGGCATCGGAGATGTTAAGGGTTGAAATTTCAAACATTTCAAAGCCTGGGGCAAAGAGCTGCAGAGCTGCAATGGATGGGATGGTGCAGCTGGGATTTCAAAGCCAGTAGGGCCTGGCTCCAAGAATGGGATACTAAAGGGCTTCAGGGGGAAACAGCAACTGGGAACAGGAAAGTCAGAGAAAAGTTGATTTACTGCTCATATCCGACATATGCATGATTTCAAGTTACAGCAAGCAGCTGTCAACCACTCGGCAGAAAACAATTAGTCAGGTTGTCCCTGACAATGTGACCCTCCCAGTTATCACAGGAAACGAGAGCTGCAGCTGGTGGAGGGACTGGCTGTAGTTCCACTTGTTACACTCCTACCCCATCACCATCTGCTCTTTTGGCTCTCCAAGTTTTTGTGAAGAACACAGCATGCAAACATGGAGCCTGGTTCAGAAGGGCAGTTCAGTAGCCCTCCGGCATCCTTTTAGACATATTGCACAGCCATTTTGAAGCCCTACCCTGAGGTGGTAATGCAAGTGGTTCTAGCAACAGCTAAGTTGCTGCTAAATGCAAGAGGAGGTAAGCAGGCTCATCCAGTACGAGGGTAATTGAGCAACTCTATTGCTCCAAATGGGCTCAGCAGCAGGTTTGTACTTGGCATGGTTGCACAGCATCAGACGGGCAGGTGACATGGAAGATGGGAGTGCCATATGCCTTGCCAGACCAGCCAGCCAGCAGCGGACAGCAGATCCACGATGGCTCCTCTTGGCATTCCTGCTCATGGAAAATTGTGCCAGGTCAGGAGACAGGGAATAACGAGATCACCCTACCATGTTGCCATTACAGCCTTCCAACAGGTCCTCCGTGTCCACAGAGGGCACAGGCTGAGAACTATATGGGTGGTGGGTGGCAGGTGTCACCTCCCAACTCACACAGGTAGCTGTCACCTTCCCAAACCCAGGCTGACAGGTAGTGCACCAGCAAAACTCAGGCGTTTCCAGGTTTCATGTAACCAAGCCAACCTTCTTCTTGACGCTCAGTGGTACTCCGCTGACAACTATCTTCTGTCCCAGAGAAGAGCTACTTCTCACAAACCCTGTGCAACAAGGGGAGGGGGGGGATGATAACTTTAATTGGTACCAAATGTTTTCATCAGTGCTACCAGCTCTGACTTCATTAACTCAACGCCCACATATGTTGCCTGATGCTCTGTGCTGTCCCAGAGGAAAATGAAAGCTGCACTTGGTGCAGGGATGCCTCGTACTGCTGTATGGCTGTGACCGGGAATGGGACTGCCTTCCTACTGCTGCTGCAGCTGTTCAAGAGCAACTTGAACACTGCGCTGTTCTTGCACAGCGGCAATGCTAATGACGGTCCAGTGCCTCTCCATGTGGAAATTTTATGTAGCAACTGGCTTATCTTGGGAAAGGAAAGCTATACTTCGACAGCAGCCCACTCTGGAAGTTGCCTCCAGAAAAACCATGTTGCTTCTGAACTAGCACGTGGTGCAGGACAGGTGAGATGCAGGCTGGACACCCATCCCGGCTGGTATATTAGGCGTAATGCCTGGAGTATGTGGCAGCAAACAAACAAAAATATCAGCACTCTGTAATCTTGCTAATTTGCAATGATCATATACCTGCTCCTGAATTAGCTCAAATCTGTTCTTCCAGGAATAAAGTATTAGTGATCACAGAACTGTGTACTAAATTAAGCATAAATTAAACACATTCTTTAATAGTGTGGGCAGCCTCTTCAGACCAATAAGAATATCTGCAAATGACCACAAATCTTTGAAAGCAGAGGTGTCCTGGAACCACTTGTTAGCAGCTCACCCTTATCATTGCCTACTCGAATGAGCTGTGAAGAACCCATTGGTCCAGCTGCTTTTTTTGGCCCTGTGAGTAAGATGATATTCATGAGAACCAAGACGACCCTTAATTTGAGCTGTCATTTCTACAGAAAGGCAATTGGGATATTCTGTAGAGCGCATGTAGGTCATTTTCGGTCTCCATCAGGATACTCACCAGTGCCGTGCCACCAACACAGCCCAACTCATTGCAACCAGTTCTCAAACTGGCTTCCAGCGTTGGACACATTTTGATTCGCTAACTAGCAGTTTTTCTGCTCACAACCATGAAAAAAGTGGAAACGAAATGGGAAAGATTCCTGTATATAAAAAAGGGTAATGGCAGGTGAATAAAATACGTAAAATCAGCAAAGACACAGAAGAAGCAGGTTTTATTACTTTTAAAATTAGAATACCTAAAGGCAAGCACTTTTTCTACGTGCTGTATGATTATGGGTCATCCATGGGAATTAGAAGTAACAAGATGAAATAAAAAAGGGGGAATTTAGGATTTATGGCCAGAAAATATCAGTGTAATAAAATGTAAGCAGCTGTGCATTAGGCAGACCGCTGTCTACAGGAAAGATGCCAGCTTTCCCTAATTTAACTTACTGAGTATGTGTAGTGTTAGTCTGAACGACAGGTCAAATACAGGTTGAGTCACTATAGGGATCTGTGCATTATTCCCTGAAGTGTTTTTAAATAATTTTAGCCATAAAATGGTCAATATTGTAAATTAATGTGTAATACATTTCAAATAATCACAATGGAACTACCATTAAAAATTAAGATTTTTTTTTTCTCTTTAGTGTTGCAAAACTTATTTTCCCAGGCTCCAAACTGGAAACAAGAACAGGAACTGATGAATATCCACATATAAGAGTGCACTAACTTGTTGCTTTATACTTGAAAGTAACATTTATTTCCTACATAATTTTTCTTTGAACAAACAAACAAAAGCAAACCATCTTTATCACATGAAAAGCACATTCCTTAGAATAAAATTTGTAAATATTCTTCTTACATAGGTCAATATGGATTTCTCTAAAATCATAGGTTACAATAAGAAAAGAAACAATGCAAAATTAATGCCAAAACATACTGCTTTTATTTTCTGGGGTTTTGTTCTGGTTTGGCTTTTTTTTCCTCCAACAACATTGTGTGAAGAACGACTGTGTGACCTGGATCTCATTTTTTACAATCCACTCTTCACTACTTGTTTAAAAATTGCTACATTCTTACAAAGCAGGTTAACAATTTGGACTTTAACTACTTAGTGATAATCCCTTGAGGAAGAAATAAAATACAGAAAAACAATGCAAGCAGTGACCATGTAAATGCTGGAATTTCTGGAGAAAAGACTGTGTCAACAAATTGAGAACAAGTTTCCAAAACCCTGACTCATTCAAAAAAAGCCATATGTTTCTTTGCTCTCTCCTTCTGTGTTCTTCTATGAAGAATTTAAATCCTTGTAAACCTATTTTTGTACAAAATGATTTTTCTCTACTTCTTTTTTTTTTTTTTTTTTAATTGAATGAACCCAGGTGTTCCTTGGGATCTCTCTCAAATTACTGCTCTGGCTGTGCCACTTATGCTTTCATGACTAACTAGTATTCTTCTATTACTGCTCTGCTTTGGGGTTCAAGCATACTGTAGAAAGTGCTCAGCAATGATAAGATTAAGGAATATATAAAAACATAGAATGAAGTTTGCTGTCTGTTTTCAGTGGCCGTGACAAAGTTTGATTTACTGCCCAGAGCCACTGTCCTCTACAGTTTGTGCCACTTCACGCTCCGGGACGCAATCCAAGCAATGGTCAGCAGCTACCTACACGGGTGCGTAGCTGGATTGGCCTGGAGTCTACAGGGCTACATATAGGCCAGTAATCAATGGTGCCCAAGGAAATATTGCTGGACATTCCTCTGAGTCTACCAGCAAATTGCTGGGTTGATCCCTGGCCCAGGCCACTTACTGCTCATAAAAAATTTCCAGAGCTGATCTGGAAGTCAGCCTGGGCCAGGGACTATTCAACCAGCAGTTTGGTGTAGTCCCCGCGTTCTGGATGCCAAGAGCACGGACGTGGGCTCTTACAGCCCTGGCTGGCTTCAGTACTGGAGCACTGTCTTGCAGCCACGCTTAATTCACCAGTAGAGGCACGGTCTGGGAGTCAAGCCGGCCCAAAGCGGAAAATCAATCACTGAGCGGAACGCTAGCGGGCTAACGTGACTCACGGTCCTTCATACAAGGACTTCCACTTCAGTGACAGGCTTGAAGTTTTTTTCTTGCCCCATTTTACACCACCCCCAATTTTCTTGATCCATATGCAAAGACATTTAAAACATGTGACTAACAGCAGATCTACAGACGTAGGGAGGCTGGAACCAGCTTTCTTTCCCTTTTGGTAAATACATAGCGAGAGAGAGAGTTCCTTTCCTGCTTACACATTCTAAGGTAGATTTTTTACATATTCTTCTTATCAGTGGGAACAAGGATGCATAAACCCATGACTTATTTCAAATTATACTAACAACCTTTCTTTGTTTTTTCTTCTTATAAAGCACAGTGTATTTATTCTACTCCAACCGTTCTTCATATTAGTTCTTCCAGGGCAGAAGTGATGAGTTTGTGCTATGCGTCCTCAATCTACTCTTGCACAACAGCCTATTAAGGGTAATTCAGCACGTTTTAAATTTTCCCAAATTATTCACATTATAGGTAAGATTGTCTTTTACTAGACCGCTAGACTCTATTGTGCATTTCTAAAACTAAATTTTGTTTTATTTTCACTAACACTTTGATAGGAGAAGGTGGATTTTAAACCCAGCGGAACACTTGATAATGAAAAGAAGAAATAGGGATGAAAGGAGGGAGGCCAAGACAGATGTGGGATCTGTGCACCATTTCTCCTCTCCAAGAAGAAAGATACAAGATCAAGGTACTTACCCCATAAAGGAAAATGGAAACATGAGGCACTAACAGTACATTCTCTTGAGCCTCCATGATAGCACTTCCAAACAGAAATAGCTCATTTTACATAAACTTTTGGAATCCAAATTTCCAACCAAAAAAATTCCCCAAACCCAAGACAATGTAAATTAAATCAGATCTTTCCCTCTTGTATAAACTTTTCATAGGGAAAAAGGTTGTTTTGTGGTTGGGTTTTTTTGTTGTTGGTGGTGGTGGGTTTTTTTCTTTTTAAACACCTTTAAATAAGTTGGGGGAAAGGAGAAAACATTTACCAACTTTTTATTAATAGAACTTGAAGGAATTCCTTGCTGTTTCACCCTACAATATTTTGAGAGGCTGGTCTTATACAGAGTATCTACATGACATTATTTTAATCATTGATTATATAATTCAAAGAAGAGAAGCAACTATTGCCCACTGCTTTTCAGAGCTCTGCAGGTGTCTGGGGACATCTGGGACCAATCTAGAAATGTGACAGATTATGGTCTGACTGCTTCTACGGACCGAGTCTCCTACGGGATCAAGGTAGCGGCCAGTGTGCTGGAGTCACAGCCTCGAGACAGGACTGCAGCACATACTTGAGTGAAGTGATGGTGTCAGTCGCACATCACGATGAGTGGCAGGCCTCTACATCAGTGCCAAAGATCTGTAAGGCCTACTGACATGATTCAGGTTCTTCTCTTAAGCCCAGAGGGTGTGAGCTGCATCGAGCCATTTTCAGGTATTTGGGTGCCCGGCTGGAAGTCCTCGCCAGGTCCCCAGTCTGCTCCAATTTGCAGTTAGGCCTTATCGGTGGACTTCAAGAAAGGGTACAAAGATACCTTTGAGCATCTTGTGGCACCACTTTGCTCGCCAAACGTGTTCCGCTGTCTTCAACACTTTATATGGAAAACTTAAATGCTTTTCTTTTGAAGTCCTGCCTTTGAAATCTCCATGCCCTGAACTCGTCCGGGTGGTCTGGCAGTACACATATGACACCCTGACCCCGGTTCTTGTAGCGCTGTTCGGCTGCGTCCTCTGGGTGTTACGTCCACACCTTCGTGTTTCCTGTTTTGCTGACCTATCAGATTTTATTTCATTTTTCAACAGGCTCGTAAACGATTCTTAAAAGAAAAAAAAATAAATTAAAAGGTAACCTTACTTGTTCTTTGTTTTCTTTCAAACCAGCCTCCAATGGACCCTAGAAGTTGCTCGAGCTGAGTTTTGGAGAAGTTTGTGACGTTTTTTTAGGCCGTTGGTGGAACAAGACGGCCTTTTCTGGCTTGCCCCTCAGGCTAGCACGGTTTTATTTGGTTCTAACTCCCACCGGAGGCGAGCTCGCCCGCCTCACGAGGTTTGCTCGGGGTCGCGGCGGCGGGGGTGTGGGGGGGGCACTCACTCCTCGACCGCGGCAGCTGTGCCGGCCCCGAGGCAGCCCGGCAGCGGCATCGCCCCCCACAGCCCTTCCTCGGCTCCTGCCCCACCTGGCCCCCGCCACAGCCCCGCCGCCGCTCCGCGTTCCGCGCTGCCGCCGCCGCAGGAGCTGCGCCTCCCCGCCGGGCGCCGCTGGCGGGGGCCGCCCGCCGCTGCCCGCCCGCCGCTGCCCGCCGCCAGCCTTTCCCTCCTCTCCGCTCCGCTCCGCTCTGCTCTCGCCCCTGGCAGCCCCGCATGCAAATCGAAGCCGGCACCAGGAAGTGAGCGGCAGGCTGCGAGCCAACCGCCGCCGGCCCTGCGCGGTTCCTCCGCCGGCTGCCCCCCTCTCCCGGCCGGCGGGGCACCAGCGCCGCGCCGCGCCCCGCACGCACGACCGAGGCCGGCCCGGCCCAGCCCAGCCCAGCCCCGCCGCCCCCGGGACACCCCTCTCGGCGCCCCGGCGGTAACCGTGGAGTTCGCTCGCCGCCGCTCAACTTTCGCACCCGGGAAAGTAAGTGCCTTCGCCCGGCAC
This sequence comes from Buteo buteo, assembly GCF_964188355.1. Classification (NCBI taxonomy): domain Eukaryota; kingdom Metazoa; phylum Chordata; class Aves; order Accipitriformes; family Accipitridae; genus Buteo; species Buteo buteo. The sequence continues at coordinate 36,280,518 of NC_134173.1, forward strand.
ACCCCCCCCCGCCCCCGCCGGGCGGCAGCGACGGGAGCGGCCGGCGGCGGCGGCGGGGACGGGGCGGGGGGAGGCAGCCCCAGCTCTGCCGGCTTCTCCAGCTCTGCCGGCTTCTCCCGCGGGCGCGCACCGGGAGGGAGCGGGGCGGGGGGTGCCCGGCTGGGCTGCCTCCGTGCCCACGGCACGGCACGGCTCGGCGGGCACCAGGTGCTTTCCCGGGCGGCTTGCCCTCGCCTCTGCCTCCCGGAGGAGGTGCCGCCGCTGTCGCCTGACCTTCCCGGTAGGACTGGATGGGGTCTTAAAGGAAATGCGGCGTTTGGGGGGCGGGGGGGGGAGATTCTCAAAAGCGTGATTTACCTCTTGCCGCTTTGCCCGGCTCCGGCTATGATCTCGAGGGCTCGGGTGCCGTCCGGCTGCTTCGTGCCAGAGAGCGTGTAAAATTTGCCGATCAAAGTCTGCAGTCGGTGTTTCAAGCCAAGGCGGCAGCCTTGACTTAGGAGAGACAATGTGGCCTCTGGGTATTCCTTCTTACACTGCTTTTTTCTAGGAGAGTAATTCCTGGAGCGTCTTCCAAGTTCAAGCTGCTTCCTCTTAACTGTATGTTCGAATGTGCTTTAGCTTAAAAGAAAGATGAGAAAATGGTACTGGGAGGTTTGGTGCGTGGTGTTTCTCACCGACCCCTGTTGTAGCGGTACGGTATGCCTAGGGAATGGTCTTGAGGGGTCTTCTCCTTCCAGTTTTAGTTTAGGATCTGAAAGTCAAGCTAGATCTCCCCAGTTGATGCCGTACCTTCGGCTGTTGAAATCGCATCTTTTATGTGTTTGCAGTGAATGGGTTTGCAGGAACTTATCTTGCTGCTTCGCTCCCCTCTGTTGGCACTAAAGACCAAAGAGATTATCGCTTAAAACTTGTTTAGCCAGATCATATTACTGTGGACATATGTAGGGAGCACAAGGATTGAGTTCTTATAATGTTGTTTCATCCGAAACCCCAAATCAATATCCCATCTCTTGCCTTTCATTCCCACTTTCGGAAAAAAGAAACTATCTGACCAATCTTAATGTATTGTAGCACATCATAATAGAAATTGGAAATTACATTTTTTAGCTTGATCCCATAAAGTCCCTGGAAGACTTTTGTAATTTAGAAATCTTAATGTTAGTAGCAAGTATCTGTAAAGAATGAGTGCCAAGTAGATAAGTCTGCACTCAGCATAGTATCACTGAAGAGCTAGTAAAAAAAAAGGGGGGGGGGGGGGGGGAGAGATTTTTGTTGGGAAATTGCAAAGCTATGTTGGGAAAATGTAGCTCAGTTTTACTGAAGGGATAGTCAAACTGTGTTTGTGTGAATTGTTTCCAACCCAGTATTGAATAGAGAGTAGGTGTTACTTATCTTTTATGTGTTGGGACTTTGTATCTTTGTAATAGGTACCATCAACAGCCTGAAAGTATGAATGAGAAAAAAATCAAATAGTTTTCTCTGAAAAAGTAGCAACAGCCTAGAAATCAGTTAGATACTGTTAATAGGATGTTATGGAATCTTGGGTAAGGATTAAAATTAATGAACTCTCAGATGAACAGATGTCTCATTCTGTGGATCTCTTTTGAGATTTATAGCTTTTTTCTTTCTCCATTTCAACTTTGTGAGCTACAGACTAGTTAGAAAAGAATTCTTGGTTTAATAACCTAAAGATCTATTTTAATTGTGTACTGTTGAGATATTTTTCTTTTTAACCGTTATGGTGTAGAATGATCCTCTTTTTTTTGTACAGTAACTGGCTGAGTTGAAGTTATTCTGCTTTTCTCCTGTAGGCTTTTTGAGTAAATAAGGGGGTTTTTCCCCTATATAAATGTACAGAGGACAAGGTAAGGTAAAGGACAAGGCCTTTCATTATAAGTTCCTTGACCGGCAGAGTTGCACGATGACTTTTTCTGACAATGCAATAAATTACGAAAGTTTCCTGTACGAAGTTAAACCCCATTGCCTTTTAAGGTGTTTAAGATTCCAGTTTTTAATGTTACCTTCTCAAGAGAGTTTCCATAAATGTGAAATTCTTTCTTGCATGTATTTATAAATATATAAGTATTTATGAATGTATAAGTAACTCTTTCGTAATACCTTTCCCCCCATTTTATCTATGTAATTGAAGTGAGCTATCTTCCTATAGCCTCGTTGGCTCTTGTAAGATAAATGGCATCACAGAACAGCAAGCGTTGTGGGAAGCAATTCCTAACACAGGCAGTGAAAAAGGTCCACGGTCCTCCTGGCTCAGCTTAGCAGCTGATCTTCAGTGGGATGGCTCACAAGACCAGAGATGCTACATCTGGCCCTTCTTGTGCTGCACATCAGAGAGCAGCATTTGACCTCTATGTAGCTGTTCAGGGAAGTTTAAGAACTGCAGTATTTAATCTCAGATGTGATTCCATTTCTGTCACAAAAAGGAGATGTTTTCCTATCGGTACTTTGCATGTTATTTGGAATCTTCATGGGCATCTTTGAGGCTTTTGGATGGAAACATGTTGACCATGAACCAGATTTTATTTTTCTCGAAGGGCTAGGTGATCTGGGGAGGGGGTGAGGTCTTTCTTCCTTTCCCTATGTGTATATTCTGAGTGACTGAGTGGCTTTATTTCTTGTGTCCAGGGAACTGTAGAGCCAGTTTTACTCTTGGGGTTCAGGGAGCCCTTTGCAGAACTGCGTGAATGCAGAAAACAAGCAGATGAGGAATAAATAAATAAATAAAGGCATGGGGTGGGCATTAGGTGTAGACTAGGATTCCTAGACTAGCACTCTGCTCTAGCAGCGTGGCTGTACAGAGGTGTACTTCTGCAGCACCAATGATCCCTGAAGGATGTGGGCTGTCACGTGCTAATGTGAGGGATGGGAGGAGAATCCATTGGCTGGGGATCCTGAGGGTTGTATGAGCTTTGTGTCCAGGAGGTGATACTTCCTTCTCAAGCTATGGAGCTCAGTGTGTAAATAATTACACTAAACCACGTGACTCTTAAGTAGTATTAATTGTTATTTTACCCCTATAGGATTTGTTTCTCTAGAAGAACAGCTTCATTCTGTAGAAGAATCCATTGCCCAGCTGAGAATTATGATTTTTCTCCCGTTGATCATATTCCTACTTCCTATTTCTGCCATTTATTTGTGTCCCCTCTTTCAAGAGTGTAGGAGCGCTAGAGATGGTATAGAGGGAAAGGCTTCCAGACTTGCCGGGCCATGCCACAGTAAACTATGTAGATAAAAAATGTAAAATTACATTCATATGAAAACAGTCTTTAGTGAAGCATACAAGGAGAAGGAGACTGTCATACTGTAAACAATAACGGTACCTTCTCAAAGAAATCAGCTTCTACTAATAAAAGGCAAATACAATGTAACTGTCCTTAGTGTGACTGTTCCTAGTTTAAACTTAATTGTCTTTCAGGGAAGGATGGAAAGGTCTGTGCTTTCATATTTATTTTTGCCTGATTCAGATACATTTCCTGTTGACATTGCCATTAAATGCTGTAATTTCCGAGGCTGAATCATTCACAGTCGTGTTCGGCATCTTTCCTGAAAATGTGGGTTCATGGAACAAAATGCAAAGGCAGAATTCATCTTGTGTTGGAAGCATTTCCTCCAAATATTTATGAGTTACTTGTATTGCTGTGTGCCCTAAAGAACTACTCATAGAGGTAAACAGATTAGTTATTTTTGTCAGCCCAATGTCAGAAGAGAGACAGGATTTTGACAGTAACACTTTGCTGGGGAGAGAAGGAGGAGGAGAACAGGGAAAGGTGAAGGGGAGAATGGGTAGATCTCATTTCTTCAGGGGAAAAAGGGGAGACTAGCACCAGTCAGGCCAGTATGTGCTACCCCCTAGGTCAGCATTGTCTATCTTTTTCAAACTGCTGGCATCTTAAGTATCTACAATTGGTTCCTGTGTTTGCGCAGCATACTATCTTACTTCTTCAGTTCAAAGGACTCAAACGATAAACAGTCTGAACAATGTGTCCTTCTTCCTCTATGGTCTCTGCTGCGTGTAGCATGAGGCTACTTCTTCCTGTCTAAATTGTGGTTGATATGTTGTAGAATTTGCTACTTTAATCTGCAAAGGCCTGCTTTTTACTGGGCACGGTCTTGTGGCCAAGCCATTTCTGAAAGGCAATTTTTTCTCTGTTTTAGAGGGCTACTGGAAGTCTAGACATGATAACAGTTTGGAGGCAATGGACTCCCTCTGGGATGTGTTCTTAACTACTCTGTTGGTTTAACAGAAAGCCGTCTCAGGAAGTTCGTCAACAAAAACATAGTCTGTGAAGCGGGCTTTCTGATGTAGCATCTATAATACCTTGCTTAGCTTTTCATGTTTCTTTCATTAGTTTGTGCAGATAGGTGTATACAAACCTGTTTGATCAATTTTTTGATTAAATCTTATTCAAGCTTCTTCTTGGGCATAAACTGAAACAATATGGTATCACAGGAGTTAGTGCAGAGGTATATTTGGCTGCTGAGCAGGTTTGTTCTTTCCATGTATGACTGTACCAGGGGCTTAGAACAAAGTTGATACTAAAAGGTAAAGAGTATGTTTGAATTCCTACATAATGGTAACCTTTATAAATCGGTAGGTGTGACCTATGACAAAGTTTTACTCTATTCAGACAAAGAAAGTATCTCCTGGTACTATCAAGTGAGTAGGAAAAGATCTGGATAGTAGTGCATCTATTGCATTTACTGAACTTGCCTGGTCGAGTATCCCTTGCCAGCATCATGAGACTTACATTCATTAGATCCAGTGGACAGAAAATGATTTTCTCCAGGGCAATCCCACCCTTACCATGTGTCTTGATGGGCTTTCTAAAACCCTTCAGTAAGTGCTGAATGCCCTGGGGTAGCTGTGATTCAGGTGTGAGCGGACGAGAGCTGGAGAACAGGGTTAAGCAGTGGCCAGAGCTGGTGTCAGTGTCATGGAGGAAGTGAAAATTTTTAGTAAACACACAGGAAGGGGATGGGCAGGAGAAAGAGGAAATCCTATGTTGGATGTTCTGGGTTCAACTTGTTCGAAGCACACTGCAAGGGTCATTTGAATGTGCCGTCATGGCATAGCAGGGCGTGCAAGTGAGATTCATAGTACATTTTTGTAACTACAGACCCACCATTGCAGAAGATCTGCTAAACTATGCAAAGTCGAGAGAGAAGCATTGCAGCCCGTGAGGGGTGTAGGAAAACTTGCCTTTTAAGCAACTCTCCTGCTGTATTGCTGGCATGGCACTTTGTCTTCCTTTTTCTGTCTTGCAAGGTCTTTGCTCTGTCACTGATTTCCAGCTGTACTTGCACTGGCTGTGAGACAGATTGCAGCAGCTGTCCTGGCTCCAGTGGAGAAGCACTGGGCCATATTGAGGTGAACACTAAGCCAGTTTCTCTTGGGATGTAGATGGCCTGATTGACAGTTTCTGCTAGGCAGGCAGCGGACAGCAGTACTGCCACTAGGCCTGACCAGGAGAACTTGCCTCTTCTGAAAATCTCCCACTAAATTTCCTTGGTAGGATTTCCCATCCCGCTGCCATAACCCTTGCCAGTGTGTCTGAAAAAGTCTTAGAGCTGCACTGCTTCAAACACGTTCATTAGTAATAATGTGCTGTTTGTTTGGGGCTTTTTCTCCCCAATTTCCTAGAAAAAAGGCCATGTTTCAGTCTTTATCCTGCTGTAGCAGTACTCCCTTCCTACCCCTGTTTCCTTTTTTTTTTTTTCCTCCCATCGTTCTTTCATTTGCCCAACATCATTCTGTTGATTCTTTCTCTCCAGCTTTGTCTTCAGGACTGTCAGTGCTATAAGCTGTTTATTTGACCTCTTGATTTGCTGCTCTGTGCAGCAACTTTTCTTTTTCCCCTTCCAGAAAAATAAGTCTTGGCACCTTTCATAATCTAATTATCATATGTAATCGACTTGTGCTACTTTATCAGGGAATATGCATCCAGAAATACGTACCCCCCAGCCTCTTGAAGAGGTGTGAAGTCCAAAGGAGTGCAAACCTGGCAGTACTGACATGGTCTTCACAGTGGTTTAAGGAGCCTGTGCCTCCTTAAAGGGCAGCTTTGTACTTCTACAGATGGCCAGCAAGACTCTTCTACCTAGAGCATGTAGTAAGTGTAGGTATGATCCATCTTTAGCTGGCTTTTTAGAGCCAGCTACCACTGTTTACCACCTCTGAGTTAAAATGGTGACCTCAACCTGACCTGAAACAGATTAGCTTCTATCTTGAAGATGGTCAGTGTAGATCGTCTGCTACCCCTTCGTCTGCTGTTCTGCGATGTTGCTTTGACCTTCTCTGATCAAATTTCATTTCTGTTGTATGCAGGAGGTTTTTCTGTGCTGTGTAGTGGCACATGTAAAAGGTTTTTGAGCCAGCATTAACCCTTCTTGTAAATACACCTGGTTCAGTGAAGCAGAGCATGGATTTATCGGCATGTGGGCTGGCCTGTGAAGAAGAAACTGAGGCTTTCTATTGTGGGCGTGTGGTGCTAAGGCAACAGCTCTTGTTCCAGGATTTCTATGCTGCGCTCCTCGGTGTCAACATGCCCTGTACGCTCTGTCCCCACAGAAAGTGAAACTTAAGAAATTTAGCTTTGGGAAGGCAGTGTAAGTTTTGAAGAACCAACTTCAGCAGAGCCGGCACCAGCAGAAAAGAGGTTTGGTTGGTGGAGTGAACAAGTGGAGAAAAAGGTGCTTCAGGTGAGATGTTTCTGCTCTGGATGGAGCATTTGAGCAAGTCTGAGGGCATTGGATACAAGTGTCAGAAAATGCAAAATTCAGCATTTGAATAGCTTATTTGAATCAGAGATCAGAACAGTATTCTCTGCTGTAATGTATTTGACTATGTACAATGGCAGACTTCTGCTAGGTTTAAATGGGTGAAAAGTCCTTTTCCTTGCTCCTGCAATAAAAACAAAAATATCAAGATGCTTGGTATGGTGTGACACAAGAAATTAATTTCTTCTGTGGGCACAGAATACAGTTTCAGTGATGTGAGTATATTATGTTTATTACATGTTCTGTATCTTGTCATACTGATTGAGATTATGTGTTTTCCTAGGGACTGTAATTGTCTCTACCCCATTAGTTATCATCCTTTGCATTCTTATTTGATGTGTTTTTCTCCTTTTATCTCTCTGCTTCTGCAATCTTCCCTCTTCATTTATTTCTCAGCATCAACCCCAATTCTGACTTCTCAGGGATTTCAGCTCCTTTCCTACACCTTTTATCATATGGTTTGTGTTGTCCTGACAATGTCCCATGCACGCCTATCAATGAAGCAGTCCTACTCATTTTTAAAGCATCTTCTTTGCACAATGCTTAATTCTATGGAATTCAAGTGTAAGTTCATTGTGGACTCATTACAGTTCTCCTGAAACAAACTTGGGTAACCATCATGAACACTGATTTATTCTTACTTCTTGCTAGGAAAGTTAGCTGCATGTGCTGTGAGTGCTAAAGTCACATATAAACAATGGGGCTTGTGCACAGCCCTAAGATGTTTTTGTTAGGTACAGTGTTATCACATGGCCTGCCTATGAGCTATGTATTTGATATTTGCAGTTACAAAGGTTATAAACTCAAATGAGCAGCCAGTATGGTCATAATAAGAGTGCTGTAAAATTCTTGCAGTTTGCAGTATGAATGTGAAAATAATTCTTGTCATGGACCTCCAGTTTACCGTGAGTCTAAATCTGCCAAAATCATCATGAATGCTGTCCTACTGATTAAGATCCGTGCCCTGCACTTAGTTTAGAAAGTCCTGGCCTGAGTGTCTCAAAGTCTGTAGAGCTCCTGCAAGTTGTTGCAGTCACTTACAGGATCAGAGCCTGGTTCAGCGGAACTGGCTGTGGTTGTAACTGCTAGGTCTTCATCTGCTATCAATTGCAAGGCTCTTGACCATTAGGCAGGACTAGAAACAACAGAAACTACTAAATGCTGTGCAATCCAGTAATGACACAGTGTGAATACAGCAATGTCAGTTGGTTTTAGAGAGAAGACAAGAAATATCAAGGCAAAGTTGAAATTGTAGCAGCAAAGTATTAATCGGTTTCTGAAAGTGAATTAAATTAACATATTGAGCAAATGCAGCACACTGCTTCAAGTCAGTTCTCCACTCAGAACTTCTATTTAGTGTAGAATAACTTCTCTCAAATATAAAAGAACTTCAGTCAAGTTAATGTTCTTGCGTAGCTGCTGTCCTGGTGATTTGGGAAACTGTGTTCGTTTTTGGCCTTGAGAAAGATCATCTGTAAAGACATACATGTGTTTAAAATCCAAGGTCTCCAGTTCTTCCTTAGAACATCTGAAGCAGGAACAATCAAGTGAACTGTCACACCAGTGATTCACAACCCTCCCTCAAGAGACTTTCCAGATTCCCACTCTCACTCCTCTCTGAAAATGGAAAGAATGTAAAATATTTTTAATTTCGGTTAACTTTAGGGAAACTTCTTATTCATGTTCATGTGTGCAACAAATGTGAAAAGCATGCTTAGAAACTTGGATGTGAATTCTTACTCCATGTCCATTCAGTGATGTATTTCCTTTTATACTCTGTCACCCCAGTTTCACAAGACTTTCACACTTTCACAGTGTGCTTCTGCCTTTACACGCCAGGCTTTCAGACCTGAATCAGTGGCAATTTCCTGTCTGTCAGGATATGTTTGGTAGGCTTATGCAGAGTGTACTCATATCTATTAAAAAAAACCCCTGATCTCAAGGACTTCATCCAAAAAACTCCAAAAACTGTTCATGATATAGCTCTTTTAGTTCTATTTATCATGTTTTCATCAAACTGTTGGTTCAGACAATAGCCTTTGGTGCCCCTGCGTGTTTCCCAAATTGCAAGAGTTGCTTAGAACAGTTTACTAATCTGGGCAAGAAATCAGCTAGAACATTCCTGGTTTAGATTCACACCCTCAAAGGAATATAATTAACACAGTTTAAAATTAAGTAAAATAAATGAGTTATAAATAGACATCTGTGAAGTGCTGGAACCTGGAGAGTCTTGCATCCTTGAAGTTAAGGGAGGTTCTGCTGCTTACATCAAGTAAGAACAAGATGAGGTGGTTCCTCACAGGAATACTTACACAGTTAGTGCTGGATGTTCTTCTGGTATCTCTGTAAAGATTAAACAACACAAAACTTCATTTCTGCTAGTGTAACTTACTGGCACTGGATTTGACACTGTCCGATTTTTTTTTTTTTTGAGAACTCTTGCAACTTCCTCTTGTGACTTAAGAAAACTTGTCCCAGGTTTGCAACTTCCAGGAGGAACTGGACTCTGAGTAAGAGTCCACATCAGCATGAATGATTTAACCCCAAATTTTCATCTGAGCTTTGAGTTCATTCTTAAATCTGTATTACATACCCCAGTACAATGGCCTGTGTTTCAGGAGGGTCCCTCTGTGTATATCTAATGCTGTACAGCTCATGAAACCCAAAACAGTCTGCTGGAGAAGTAACTCTTTTTTTGCAACTGAACTATATGCTTGCATTTGAAGAGGGTGAAAAAAACCCCAGTTTTTCTTTTACGAGTTATTTGTGAAATTCAGTGCTTTAAACAGGTGCTCAAGGCATAATAAGATGCTATTATGACAAGAATGCTATGTTTAAGTTGGTCGTGAGTACGTGTCAGCATTTAAGTGTGGAGGTGACAGCAGATGAAGAAGCCCTCTGACCAATGGAGCAGGATGGGAAATGCGGTGTGGTGCAAAGAAATATGAATTAGAGAATGACCAGGCTAATACAGAGTTAAGATCCATTGACACAGAAGTAATTCTGCGCTAGTTTAGTCACAACTATCTTAATCCATGTTAGAAGTGGATTGTAGAATGCATAAAGCCACGTAAGGTTTATAATAGTTGATTTATTCCATTGGGATATGGTTACCTGAATTTGAGAGAACAAAAGCTAATATGCACGAATGATCTGCTCTCCCTTTCACCCTTTTTTTAAACACACTGAAAACAAAAGAAAAACCCGAAGGAGAAGTGGTATACTTTCTATGAGGCCATGCTCAAAACCTTCCTCAGGGCTTGTTGGCTGTGAATTTGCTGTCCTCCATCATGTTTTCATTGGCATGTTGTGATAATTTCATGATCTTTGAGTTTTGTTTACAGTACAGCAATGGGTTTGAATTGCAGGCAGATCTCAAAGCAAGCGATCACATCTGCAAAAGACTCTTTATTGCTAACAACATCTTTAACTAGTTGAAGGCGACATTCATAAATAACTATCTTCTCCCCTTAGTCATAGTAGCTATTAATGATTCTCCCTAACAAATGTCCTGTTAATACATTTGTCTGGGCATGTGGAGGTTGAACATTAGGCTGCCTTTCTTGAATGAGATGAAGGTTTCAAGCATTAGCTGGTACCTGCAAATGTATCTTCCTATGCACCTTCTGGAGGGGCAGACAGAGTGACAAATTTCAGTTGAAGAGCTAGTTGGGGTGCAGCCTCATGATGTTAGAGACACCTTAATTTTCCCCAAACTCACTAAACGTTAGCAAGCTGCTCACTCCATCCCACGTTGTCTTCTGAGCCTCAATGAAACTGGGGGAAGCTAACTCTGATTTCTCTTTCACATATCACGTAGTAAATGCAGACATTGGGTTACTGCAAAGTAGCTCATGCGGGGCCACTTGTTGCTCAGCGTAATTTGTGTGGCAGTGCCTTTGGTTTCAAGTACATTGACGGGCATGTTGAAATCAACACCTGAGTAAACCCACCGTGTGTATAAAGTAGGCATTTTGGACTGTTCTGCTAACGTAGAAACCCCTGTTGCACGCCTCTGAAGTGCACCTTGTTTTGTGAGGCTAACTGTGTGCGAGAAGGAGAAGGGGAGAGTGAGAAGCTAGGTAAATACTGTTGGGACTGAAGAAGGATAGGTCCCAGATCTGTGTTCGCCAGAGAAACTGTGTGAAGCTTGTCCTTCTGACCTTCTGTTGCATCACTTGTTATGAGGATGATGTCATTTGGGCTACTCGTGGACCTCGCTCCAAAACCTTGTTGTTTTTATGGGTAGTTTCTCATTTTCCTATGCCACAGTGATTGCTCTAGTCCTTAAAAAGGAGGGGAGAAGAATCCTTATACTACTGGTAGACATGGACGTCTATAAAGCTCAGGGCAATATTAGACTACTGAAACTTTAGCACGCTGCCATTATTGGCCAAAGTCATCAATTTAAAGCTGAAAAAATTGTGTGTGAATCATAGATACACTCAGCTTGGAATATAGACGTAGTCCTTGGGGTTTACTAGCTGGAGTGGGACACTTCATAATACTTAGGAAAAATACTGATCCTCTTCACTGTAGTGGTTTGGCCAAATTTTCATCTGGAAATGGAGATTGGTTATATGGAGCTGCTGTTTGTCTTTGTTGAGGTTTTTTACTAGTAAAGAAAATGACATTTTTACTTATAGTTTGCATGATGCTTTTAAGTCTGTAAAGTATTTTGGGAACCTTCCCTTTAAGTTGGTTAACATGATGGTACAGTTTTTCTCTGTTCCATTTCCTATGGTCCTTTTAATGAATTTGATAGAAGTATTTATTCTGTTATGACAAATTAAGATGTTATTTGACCTTTTCCCCTATCTTCAAAAGATATAGTACAGTGGAAAAAAGTTGAGGAAATGGAAGATGTGGTTGCCTGAGGGCTGGCAAAGTGAATTAATTCATTGTTGATATTAATTCAAAATTCTGGAGGATGCAGTTGAGGCAAATGATTGTAATAAAATGAAGCGAGTGTTGTAAGGTCAGAAAACAGATGGTAGCTTAATGTAAGACTCAGTTTAAAATCGGTGCCAAAAATACTGACTACAGGAATTTGGAACATTTTCATAATATATAAATTCTATTATGCAATGTTAACAAAATTACAATCTTGTGTGGATTAACTTTCTTGTGTTTTGGTATTTTTCTTCAATTGAATAAACAGGGAAAAGGATCAGTAGTTTGTATAAATCATATTCTGCTTCATTTCAATGTAATGTTTTGTTTCAGAATTTTATTTTCATCCTTTTACAAGCATTATAACATTATTATACTACCACAATGACATTAGTTATTTTCAGTGTTTCTTCTTGAAATTTTTTTTTGTTTTAATTTTTTTTTTTTTTACCACTGCCAAAATCCCTGCACGAAACCAAGCTTTTAATAAATCTAGGCAAAACCTCTGGTGGATTTATAGAAAAACAGAAGATGCTTCTTTCTTGGTGAAGACCCCCCACCCGTATTAGAGCTACCTTTCACATCATCAACTATGATGATATTTATTTGTGACAGGTTGACCCTGGCTGGATGCCAGGTGCCCACCAAAGCCGTTCTATCACTCCCCCATCCTCAGCTGGACAGGGGAGAGAAAAATATAACAAAAGCTTGCAGGTCAAGATAAGGACAGGAAAGATCATTCACTAATTACCGTCATGGGCAAGCCAGACTCAGCTTAGGGAAAATTAGCTCAATTTATTACAAATCAGCCAGAGTAAGGTAATAAGAAATAAAACGAAATCTCAGAACACCTTCCCACCACCCCTCCCTTCTTCCCGGGCACAACTTCACTCCCGGATTTCTCCACCAAGCCCCCCCAGTGGCACAAGGGGGACAGGGATGGGGTTTACGGTCATCACACGTTATTTTCTGCCGCTTCACCTCCTCAGGGCGAGGGCTCATCACACTCTTCCCCCGCTCCAGCGTGGGGTCCCACCCACGGGAGACAGTCCTCCACGAACTTCTCCAACGTGGGCCATTCCCACAGGCTGCAGTTCTTCACGAACTGCTCCAGCATGGGTCCTTTCCACGGGCTGCAGTCCTTCAGGCACAGACTGCTCCAGCGTGGGCCCCCCATGGGGTCACAAGTCCTGCCAGAAAACCTGCTCCAGCGTGGGCTCCTCTCTCCACAGATCTGCAGGTCCTGCCAGGAGCCTGCTCCAGCTCGGGCTTCCCACGGGGTCACAGCCTCCTTGGGGAACCCACCTGCTCCGGCGTGGGGTCCTCCACGGGCTGCAGGTGGAGATCTGCTCCCCCGTGGACCTCCCTGGGCTGCAGGGGGACAGCCTGCCTCACCAGGGTCTTCCCCACGGGCTGCAGGGGAATCTTCGCTCCAGCGCCTGGAGCATCTCCTGCCCCTCCTTCTTCACTGACCTTGGGGTCTGCAGGGTTGTTTCTCTCACATGTTCTCACTCTTCTCTCCAGCTGCTGTTTCCGTCTGTCCCAACTTTTTTCTTTCTTAAAAATGTTATCACAGAGGCGTTGCCACTATCACTGATTGGCTCGGCCTTGGCCGGCAGCAGGTCCGTCTTAGAGCCGGCTGGTATGGGCTCGCTCTCAAACACAGGGGAAGCTTCCAGCAACTTCTTACAGAAGCCACCCCTGTAACCTCCCCCGCTACCAAAACCTTGCCACATAAACCCAATACATTATTATATATGTTATGCTGTCATTTATGACTTCTAACAAAGATCATGTATGATTTAGCTGAGCACTGAATAAACTTATTCTCTCCCCACAGGCTTAAAGGCAAGACAGGCAAAGGTTGGACTGTGGATTAGTATCATTTGAATATAGAAAACTGTTTACCTGAACAGATACAGTTAGTTTTAGCAAAGCACGCCTATTTCAAAGGCTGCAGAGGGAAGTATATAATCCTCAAATCTCGACTGACCACACCTGATTTCTATATAACTGTATTGGATCACTTCATACTTGGAAGTTTGAGTTGTGATAACTTAAGTCACATATTTTCCATGTAGTATAGCAATGTGTCAATTAATGTTGGTTATTACATAGCTAAAATGCCTGGTCTAGTAAGTAAAAAAAAATAAAAAAAAAATGGAGGGGAGGTATAGGAGAGAAGGTTTTTCCTTGTACGATGCGGTTGTGCTGCCCAGAATGGGTCTGCCTTTCCCAGAAACACATCAATACAGCATCAGTACAGCAACTCCAGGTATTTTCTCTCACCAGACGTTTCCTGTTCTTATGTCAGCTATTGGGGAATTTTTGCTGTATGATATAATACAGTCCACTTCCACTGTAGTCAGGTGGCAGCACACCTTTTTTTCCCCTATTCTAATTTGAATTTTTATTTTAAAAATGTTTACATTAGGAAGTGGACTTAAGTTATGAATGTTGCAGAGTCCTACCCCTGATTTCAATATGCAAGCTGATGTGGGAAAAGAAAACAGGACACCAAAGGGTGGAAGAATGGGTGTTGAGAATGATAATGAGAACAGTAGTCAGTTTGGTAATGAGTTCAAGAAAGGTTTCTGCCAGCCCACATTGGTTTAGTTGGACTGAGATATTGGTGCACTAATGTCAGGAATCTGGGCTCTGAAGAGGAGGAGCAGAAGTACTGGTGCAGGGCTTAAAACTGAATGTTGCAGAGGAAGTAGAAATGTGATGGATTTATAACTGTAGTACGAATGCAAGTGTTGGAGAGCATGAAGGTGGTAGGGTGTACTTTCTGTAACTGATATAGGAAAACCATAATAAATAATCTGAGATGGCATGGACAAAGTAGAATTTGTCTTGGTCACAATTGCTAAGGAAGAAGTTGTGAAAGAAGCTGAACAGGGTGGTGGTGCCTGCCTGCTGCACTTCCCCAGGCTCTTGGCAAGACCACTCCGTGTTGCCTAATGTTACATTAGCATTAGATTGAAACTTTTTTGTTTAATACTTTAATTTGCAGTGAAAAAATAGGAGTCCCCTTGTGATATTAGGAGGCATTAGAAACACACAGGCAGCTGAGAATATCGTGCAGAAAGAATGGTCTGGCAAAATAATGGGGAGAAACTTAATAGCAGGGTGTTAGGTCATACCACTGGGGATATGAAAGTCTGCTGTGACAGCAGTTTGTTGTTATGAAAGATGAGACAAGCTTGGATGTCTTAACGGATCACTAGATGATTATAAAAGGCTAATGTGATAGAAGTGTGAAAATAATAAATTATTTTCTGGAATTTACTGGGAGACGTATTTCTGTAGGTGAAAGAAATATTAATACTGTTTGCTGCAAGGCATTGCTGAAAGTCATCTTGGAACATCTGACCAACTCCAGCCTCCTGTCCTTAAGAAGGATGAGTTCAAACTGAAACAGATGTGGAGAAGGGCTCCTAGGATAACCAGTGGAAATGGAAAAGACTGAGAGGGCTTGGTCTTCAAAGCCTAGAAAAGAGGCTGAAAGAGATGTGACCTCTTCCTAATTGCCTGAGAGGATGAAGGGCTAAATGCCATTATTGTCCCCCAAACATGCTTAAGTGTGGGAATTATGAGACAGCTTCTAAGCCAAGTGGAGTGAGGTTCTGAAACCTTTCAGCAATAATATTTTGTTTTTCCCCACCAACGCCCATTAACCTCTTTAAAAATGGAGCATGGCAAACTCACATCTGAGCTTGTACGATGTGATTGTGCTGCTCAGAATGGGTCTGCCTTTCCCAGAAAGTAATTTTTAGTCCTGTGCTCTAATCATGGGTGATAAACTAGATAGCTCTGTTATCTTGCTCTGATAGAAGCGCACCCCTGGAAAATTTCAGGGTTTGACTTAAATGAAAATAAGTTTGAGGAAATCTCACAGTGATGTGCTTGTTGCATACTTTTCCGCTACAGTAATATTTGGGTTTTGATGGTTACATTGGGGCTTAACTTCTCTTCTTTTCCTGTTTAAATAACTATGTATGTCAAAATTTTATTTTAACTTTGCCTCACTTTTCCCCAAAAAAAGATTGAAACAACTAAAGAATTCCCCAAATTTTCTCCTTATTGAAAAAGCTGTCAGCTGGACTACTGCTTCTCACATCACAGGAATAACAGGAGTCTACACTGGGCAAGTCTGTCATAGTTGAATGCTGAGTAGATTTAGGCTATCCATGCTCCTGTTTAGATGCATTGCAGGGAGCACATAGTGCTTTGTGCCTCTGTGTGTGTGTGTGTGTGTATATATATATATGCCATGTATATGTGTATCATGTAAGGGATAAATTCAGTTTGGGAAGCATAGAGTTGATGTAATCCAGACCTATTGAAATAAGCTAAATTTAAAAAGAGATTAAAATACATGAGATGACGAGTGACTGAGATGCATGTAACCATTTCAGCAGAAAGGCAAGGGAAGAACAAACTGCTTGAGTTCCCCTAGTTGGTCTCCAGTGCAAAAACAAGATGTAGGAAGTGAAACAAGCCCAAGATAAAAGCTGACCCAGGATTTCTGTGTTTGCAAGAGTCTAGTTTGATTAAAGTTACCAGGCAGTCAGGACTTACAGTAAAATTTAAATGCATGTATATTTATAGTATTATGTTATATTATTAAATATATATATACATATTTTATATATTTAGGGGATCAATTGCAGATATAAGAACAAGGCTGAGCAAAACCAGAACTGATCATTTGTGAGATAGGCAAGGAATAGGATTCCACTTCTGTTCAGTTGCTCTCTAGTTTAATTCTTTCACATTACTTGCAACCACAGATAATTTATTCTTGTCACTCATTCTCACACTGGTCTGATAGCACATTTTCACTGGCACAAGTATGTGTAGAGCAGTACTGATAAGGCTTTGCTGAGCACTACTACATCAAATTAAACTCCCCCTCTGGGTTCCTTGGAGGTTGCTTTGCCATTCTGCACTGTGTGATGATGGGTCAGAAGTGAACGCAGGTTTCCCAGGCCCCTTACAGATGGTCCTCCTCATAGTCCCAAGAACAGAGGTATAGAAGATTGTTGCAACACTCAGGTACCACAGATAATGTGGAAGCAGATCAACATGAAGTGGAAGTCAGCAATAAAGGTTAAGATAAATGAATTCCTTAAATTTAAGATTTCTCCCATTTTTTTTCATGGAATGGGAAACTTAAGCAGTTGATTGAAGTGATGTAGAAAGTTGGATGGGGTACTGAGAAAGCAGGTGTTTGTGTCCTTGGGCAGCGTGGGCTTATGATTCTTCCTCCTCAGCAGTTTTAGATCTAAGTTGATCACTCTGAGTTTGTTTTTCGAGACACTTCTGCCTTGACCTTGGGTGATGCAAGGAAATCACACACACTCGATTATTCTGGAGATCTGATGCCTTCATCGCTGTGTTACCTCTGGCTTTATAACTTGCGAAGTAGCAGCAAACCAGCTGGCATTAGAGGCCAGAAGGAAATGTCTAAAACAGAGGAGGGAAAAGATATTATTTTCAATTTCTGAAAGAGGTGTTAAGAAAGAAAATTATTTACCCCTCTGCTCTCTAAGCTGTTTTAAAGCTCCGGGTTTAAAACCAATTGTGGTTTTTTTATATGCAGGTGTAAACAATTTCTTCCCGTTCTTTGATTTAGAAGCTTAAATATAGAGCAATGTTCAAGACTCAGAATAATTTGGGGGTCTTGATTTTTTTTTTCTTTATACTTCTTAATGCACTGTCTCTCTCTTATTTGTACTGCTAAGGAACATCTTTTATATATATATATGCGTAAGCAATTTTGTGGTTTAAATGAAGAGTTTACTGCTTATAAACCTTGTAATTGAATAAAAATTTATTTTATTTATGTACTTGTTAAAATACATGTGTATATATCTGTTAAAAGCCTAAGCCTCCCACAGAATTGGTGTTTATATACCTGATTACTGAACTTTTGAACAACAGATATTTACTTGATGAAATGGAGTTGTTTGTAGCTATAGTTCTAATTATTTTTAAAAGTTACTTTATTACTAGAAAAGCCAAAGTATAATCCATTTTAGTTGTTTTTTAAATATTAGCATTTTCTGCAAAGATTAAAATAAAGCTGCTCTAAGCTATTGAAAATTCTGTGAGGATTTGAGAATCATTTTCATGAAGATGTGACTTCGCTCAAGAAAAGCCCAGACATGCCAGATGGGTTTTTAGGAAATTGGTTCTAATGTGCACTGTAAATAGTGTATACCAGAATCACAAGGAGGGCAATAGTTGTGGGCATGAGAAAAATGAAAAATGAGATTGGCTTTTTAGATGGTGCAAAGTATAAGCGCTGGGAGGAAATGAAACCTCAGATGTTGCTAATGGTGGATGGACAGGCGGTGGTGACATGAACCTTAACTGCTTGCAGTAGGAAGTATTGTGACTTTAGACACATTACTCTGCTGGTAATATAGCCAAGGCAGATAAAGCAACAGAGTTTTGGGGGATAGACAGAAGCTTTTAACTCTAGAAAAATGTTGGACTAGTCCCTCATAGTCTGTTTTGAAATTTAAGACCGCACTGCTGCTGTAGCAAGACGAAATAGGGGATTCAGAGGGAAAATTCAAGGCAAATGTCTCTGTAGACATCAAAATCGGTGACTGTGGAACAACCTGCTGCAGAGGCTCTGTGCGATGGTTCTTATAGATACTCCTGTGGCTTTTCAAAGGGTGCCTGAACTTAGATTCTTGTCACCATGTTGCCGATGTTAACTGAAGTACCTGTCTTCACCTTTTAGCCATGAAATACAATATGCTTTTTGTTAAAAGAGAAGCTGTTACGTTTTTAGATCTCTGTTTATGCAAGTTAGCAGCTATGTTATATAGAGTTTCTTTTAAATAAATGCTTATCTCTCATGTCTAGAGGTATGAACAGGACAACAAATGAAAAGCATGGATGAAAAGTGCTGTCTCCTGTATGGCAAAACTGTTGGAATGGGAAACGTCTGAGTAGGGACTGACAGCATTTCCTCTGATATCTGAATTATTTTTATCTCTGACAAACAATAACATAGTTTTATTTGTAACGATGCTGTGCTCTCTGGATTGCTCTTTGCTTACCATATTCTCTTTTTCTTTATATCTGCACAAAATGCTTCCTTGATGCTCCTCGTGGCATGGCAACAGAGAGCTATGCAAATAAACACTTTACACTGAGTGAAATATTTTATTTATGCATGAATGAACTTCCCCTCTTCAGATTTTCTTTATGACTACTGTATAAACTAAGAAAGATGTACACTGCATACACATTTTGTATTTCACAGCTTCTTTTTTGTATGGGTAATTTGCTAGGGTCGAACGTTTGTAAACTTAACTTTGATAATGATATAGCATTTTGTATTTTGAAATCCATTACAATGTGTGTTGATTGAAGTTCTCCCGTCAGTGCCTGCTGTTTATACTGGCCCTACGAATCCTTACTTTGATGCCGCTCTCAAAACCCTGGGAAAGACCCGGATCAGATTTCAGTAAAAATTTATAATACTGTGCTGGAAACAAGTACATCTGGTATCGCAGATGAACTGAGCAGTCACTGAGCAGAAGCTTTTGAAACCAAGACAGTTACATTTGCTTTGGGCATAGGGCTGATCTTATGGAATTTTAAATGTGCAGTCCAGAATCCAGTGCACACAGCTTTACAGAGGGCTAGCGCATACAGAAATATAAGATCTTCTGGCCTTTGAAGAGCTCAAAAATCTTTCGCTTCAGAGTATCAAAAGAACATGTGCTCATTGATCTAGTTTCTACTGCTTAAAAACTATTTTCCTACTTCGTTTATGTTTTGTCTCCATTGCCTGCCTATACTTGTTTAGAAATAACATAAGGTCAGAAAACTAAATGTCAAATTATATATCATATACTTAACTATATTGATATATATTAAGTGCTAAACACTCATTTTACGTTATTGCATATTTTTCATATGTTTCTTTTGCAAGATTTAAGAGGCTTGCTTTATAAAGAACCTAAAAGTCTCAGGATGGGTCTACATTAGCATTTTAGTTAGATTGGGATCCCACTCCTGAAGCAGTTGCCCCCACTTGCTAGGCTGTAGTTTGTGTTGTGGAGCAGAGTTGGAATGCAAGAATGGGACTGCTTCAGGAAGATGCAGTGCAGGGTTTACCTTTAGGTTAACCCTTGCTATGGTCTTGCTCCTACTGAATGTTTAGTCCTTGGGGCTATGCTGGAGCGAACAGGGGGCAACCCCCCCCCCCCCCCCCTTGAAGCAGTTATGGGCTTCAGCACACACTGTTGGGGCTATTTGCTAATGTAGACCTAGCTGAGTCCTTTGAGGACCACGGGCTTTCATCTCCATGAGGAAAAAACCAAAAACCAGTGCTTCATGATGAGGCTCAGGATCCTCTCTTTGTTTGGTGCCATCACCGGTGTTATCTCACATACTGTGTTTGTGTGATTTCACACGACATCGAGTAGACTTCTGTGGGATTATGGGGCACCTCCACATTGGCATTACTGATCCGTTGTTGTTACTGTCACGAACAAATGCTAACCTTGAGCTTGCCAGCACAACCTCACAGCAGGCTTAATTTACAGCTGTTCATGTGCTTTAAGCTGCAGAAAAAAATCTGAGTAAAAATGCTTTTCTCTGAGTTTACATCAGCACTGGGCAAGCTGCAGTCTCTAAAGATATCTTCAGCTTTTTTACAGCAATAGGGAAAGGGATTTTTGGCTGACAACTTAGATCAAATTACCTTATGTCCTCCACTTTAGCTGTTTGTTCTGTAGAAGCACAACCATTCAAGAGCAAAAAGGTTAGCATTTAGGTTGCTAAATACCTGATCTTGCAGATACAGCAGGTAATTAAACACTGGGCTTCCTGATGTCTAGGGTGAGTGTGCAAACTCCAGCCTGCCTGTGGGTGTACAGAAATTTCCTATGAACCATTAACTACAGAACAAGTCATCTATATATCCACAGTTATAAATGAATAAATAAGTAAAATTTTTAAAAAATTCTTCTCAGTATTTCAAAACAACTGGTACGTAACCCATGTAGAGCTGAGAATTTGGAAAAAATCTCCCAATGGGTGTTTTCACAAACTAAAATTAAAGATGTTTGCTTCTACGGGAAGATTTTGGCTGAAGGTGCCCCCCAGTGCATTTGAATGAGTATGGAAGCACTGAAATGTTGACACACAAGAAGAGGAAATTGTATTCTCTGCCTATGTGGGACGATGATGCCTGGTCAGTGCCTATTGATTTTCTGTATGATTTCTTTTATTTTTATTTCAAGAGAAGACAAGAAGGAGAGCAATGAGTTCTTATGCTGCTTTTAAATCAGTATCACAGTTCATTGCATCACTGCTGAGGTCTTACGGACACCAAAGATTTGTTGGCAATAGGTGACAGATAATTTGCAGAAATGGTAGGATAGGAGGTATCCTCCTCTCAGGTTTAGAAGAAAACGTTCAGCCTGTGGATAGGACAGTGCATCTGTCATTCTGTGTTGCTTCCTCAATGGCAGGGTGGAAGAATAAACAAAGGCAGTGTGGGAAGTTGAGACCTGCCACATGGGACTGCTTGTGGCCTTGGTTTATTGTTATAGTCAGTTAGGATTATGATTATCATCAGTATTATTATAAAAGTATAAGCCTTAATATGAACCCAGGCCAACATGGCTAATTTTCCTACCTACAGGGGTAGGGTGTGTAAGACACCATCCCATGGAAACGGTTGTGTCTGCAAGTGGATACCTCTACTACTTTAACTGTTTACTATGATGACCTTTTCTATCCTAGAGCCAAAGGTAAAAGTGAGATGTAGTAAAGGGTGTTTCAATCTACTTTAGCTTCTCCAGCTGTAGTTTAGTCAGTGCTGGTTAACTTGAGCCTGTATATGCACTGAGCTCTTATTTTAGGTTTTACATTGTTCTTCAAAGAACTGGCTTTAAAGATTAATTAGGGCAGTGGTGGGGGGAATGAGAGTGTGTGCCTGCAAGGGAAAATGTGACTGTGAACCTAGCATTAGAGCGCTGACCTGAAAGGAGGGAGAGAGGAAGGAAGGAGAGGTTTGAAAAGCGTTCATAGTGGATTCTTTGAAGAGTAAGTATAATTACTCTCCTCTGAGGGAGGAGTGTAGAGATAGTGTTGTATATATGCTTGCTGAAGTACTATGTAATTACATCATGGGATTAGCAGCCAGGTTCCAGTCATGTAGATGCTAACAGCTGTATCTCATCTGATTTAGCATGGATGCACATCCTTAGAGAAAGATTATCCCTCTAAATTGTATTGAAGAAGAAATACTTGTGTGGTGATTTGCCATCACTGATACACACATTGGCTATTTTAGACTGCTGTAACAGGCCTGTTTGAACAAGCAGATTTATTACTGAAGGTCACTGTAGCAGCGTATCTGCCATGGAGCTGGGACTGCACAAGTCATCAGCCTCATGTGAGGTGAGGATTTGAATCAAACAGAGCTCCCTGCTAGACTGGCATATGCAAAACAAAGTGGGGAGATACAGGCATTGCTAACTCCACCTGCAGTTCTCATCATTTGGATTGGAATTTTTTCCTACATCTTCCAAAGCAGCCTTTTCTCTAAAACATGCAGAAATAAGTTGTCACTACAGTTGTTATATTTTTCTTATATCTATTCTGCAGCTCACAGAAGTATCAAAAAGATGTAAGGGGTTTGGGGAGTTGCGGGCAGATTGGGAAGAAAAGATGATAAATCTGAAAATGTCGAAATGATAAATAATGTTTTGAAATATTTACTTCATCTGTGGATTGAGACAAGAAGTCATTTCTTTCCTTTGCAGCAGAAAAGAGCTTTCAGCATGTGTTCCTAACCTTCAGTTGTTCTCCCCATGAACTATTGTGTGTATGAAAAGGAAGCACTTTTTTTTGCTGCATAGCCCAGATGATTGCATGGGAAACAGCTTGGTTTATGGCATAATGTTTTTGTTTAATACCTTTTTTATTCCAACAGGAAATATGGGATGTATAAAATCAAAAAGGAAAGAGAATCTGCATGGAGATGGGCTAGATTTGAAGAATCAACCAGTACGTAAAACTGAACGAACTATTTATGTGAGGGATCCAACGTCCAATAAACAGCAAAGGCCAGTAAGTAGATAGTCTCAGGGGAGAATTCCAGTAGCAAGATCAAAGCATGACTGGCATAACTCGAATTTCAGTCCAAAGCACATGCATGAAGAAATTCAAATAATCATTAGTCCACAATTAGGCTTTTAGTGTTGTACAGTTCACCCTCAACGAATAAGTACTTAAAGAAAAAATAAAAATTGGCAGTTTGTTACTTTATTACTTTATGTTTGTCATAGTTTTCTGCATGAAAGCAGTAATCCTTGGCAATGCTTGATCTAGATATAGCTACCTCTGTAGAAGAATGCTAGGTGACTTTAGAAAACCTGAAGTTGTTTAGAACCGTTTTTAAAAGTATCAGCATTGGTTTTTTAATAGCTATGGGATCCAGGTGTTGATTATTCTATTTAAAAGGGCTGAAGTAGTCACAGGCAATTCTTTACCAGCTCTAGCCAACTTGCCTTTTACTCACTGAGGGCCACTACTCGACCTTGCACGAGGTGCGTAGGTAAGGACAAGAGGGGAGCGGAGGGTGCGGTGGTGAAGGGAGCAGCGCTGTGTTGCAGGAGGAACAAGCTAATGGCAGTTCCATGTGTGCTGCCTGGCACTGGACAGGAAGGGTGCTGGGAAGGGGAATCCCGTCGGGTACCAAGTGGGTTTGCTGTTTTGCAGATTGACCGGTACCTTTTGTCCCGTCCCCACCCTCTCTACTGTGCTGAGGAAACCGTATTTCCTGACTGCCCTTATTCAGGGGCCATGCTCTCTGCAGGTGTGAATGACACCCTTCTCTCCCCTCTCACCAGCTGACACAGTGGACTCGGCACGCTCTCAGTCAACGTACACACATCACAAACTATCTTTCTTTTTTTTTAATTACTCTTTTTTTTTTTCACAATGTTAGCAACGTAACCTGCTTGCAGTTCTTTAGCACGATAGCTACGTGTTGATAACGTTCCTTTTAAAGTGCCCTGCCTAAAGTCTTTTCAGCAGAAGTCACAAAGCTGTGAACTGCCTCCCTGCAGCTTGTGTCATACCTTCCCAAGGTCTGAGCTGCTCAGTTCAAAATCTAGTGGGGGCTTAATATATTTTTATGTTGTAATTTGCTTTTGAAGAATCGTGGGAAAAGATTGGAGCTTTTCCTTTTAATTTAAGACATACAAGATGATACCAAAGCAACTGAATAATATGTAATTGTAATGTAAGATTGTCACAAAGATCTAAAACTGCTTAATTAAAGACTTATTTTATTGTAGGCAAATCCAGAAGCACAGCTCTTACCAGGACAGAGGTTTGCCAGTGAAGGTACGTTTTCATAGGAATCTTACTGTGGTGTGCTATGCCCGCGTCAGCCTGGAAAATAATGCGAACATGCTTTTTGGCTTTCTACCTTTGTAGAAACAGAGGAGCATGGAGTTATTGTGGTAGCTCTGTATCCCTATGATGGCATTCATGAAGATGACTTGTCCTTCAAAAAAGGAGAAAAATTGAAAGTTATTGAGGAGTAAGTATGACCGTACTGATTGTGTTATAGTTTTTCTTTGGGCTCATCTAATTCCTTTTATAAGGTTTTGACATCTTACTCGTAACATGAGTGTATGAATGGTAAGAGAGCTCCCTTACATGTGAAAATACAAATGCACGTGGAGCTGCTGGTAGGACTTGGCAGCTGCCCTCAGTAACAGCGACCAAACACTGATCCGACAGAGCCAATGGCTTCTCGGGGGGCTTGAGTTCAAAGGAAAGATGCTGCTTCTCTCTCCAGCGTGGGCAAAGCTCTCAGCACAGTAGAACCCAACTAACACTTTATCATTTTCCTTTCCTGTGAATACTACTGTTGTTTCCGTTTTTCAGGCTGGGAGAATGGTGGAGAGCAAAATCTCTCACGACAAGGAAGGAAGGCTTCATTCCCAGCAACTACGTAGCAAAAGTGAACACCCTGGAAACAGAAGAGTAAGTTCTCCCAGGCTCTAAATACTGGCAAACTACTTCTTCACCCTGGTGGGGTATCCTTTGTGGGTGGGATATCCTTTGTGGTTCTAACTCTTTGAAATACTTTTCAGATGGTTCTTCAAAGACATAACCCGAAAAGATGCCGAAAGACAACTCCTGGCTCCTGGAAATAGTCCTGGAGCTTTCCTTATCAGAGAAAGTGAAACATTAAAAGGTAGGCTTTGGGGTGGGTTACTTTGGAATTGATGGTAGAGTTAAAAACATACAGTCTGTCTTCACAAAAATTGGCATCAAGTGGCACTGGGTGTGGAGTAGTTCCAGAGTGTCCTATTGTGTGAATTTTCTGCAGTTCTGTAGAAGTGAGAAGGATGAGAAAATCACCAGGAAAAGAGAGAAGAGAGTTACAGGTTAACACCCAAAGTTGAGATAGGGGGAAAAAAAAAGTGTGTGTGTGATTACACTGACAAGAAGCAGGAATGAATGAAGTGAGAGATCTTTTCTCTTGAATATTTTTCACTTACGATTCCTTTATTGAAGGACACTTTTCACTGTAAATAGTAGATGCTGCATTTTATAGTCTTCCATTATTGGGTCTTTACACATTACTACAAGTTTTAAAATGTAGTTGGTGCATAATGAGGGTTTACACTTCTGCACTGTAGTGTGACTTTTTTCAAAAAGCTTTTTGCTAAAGGTTTGTGCTGTAGACAGAGCTCTTTGTACTGAAAAGCTTAGTGAAGTCTCCAGATTCTTTGGCTGGGACTTTGAGAAGGGCATAGGAGGTTCTGCCCCAGCGTCTGGACTCTGACAGCAGCCTGACGGGATACACTCCAGCTGGGTATTCTAACACTGCATCCTCCAGAGGAAGACGCATGAATCCCTTCAGCAGATCGTATGTCTGTCCTCTCCACAGGGTAGCTTTTCTGGCCCTAACACTGCAGATTCTTAATTAGGTAGTTGTATGTAAAGGGCCCATATAATTGCTTCTGTGGTCTCAAATGAAGACTCCTAAAAGAAGTTCTCAAAGGCAGACTCCTAAATTCAACATAGGCTGCTGAGAGTAAGGCAAAGTACCCCCAAAATATTTCTTTCTATCCCCTCTGTCACTGGATCTGTGTGTGGGGAGAGAGGAAGGGGTGAAGTGGTTTCTTATCCTTTGAAAACAGACAACGAGAATTGTACTAGTAGAAGAACCGGGGAAGATTATGGAATGGTTTGTCTTGAGAGCACTCACATGGCAAGTCCAGGACAAGCAGGGGATCAGGCCCAGTCAGCATGGGTTTACGAAAGGCAGGTCCTGCTTGTCCAACCTGATCTCCTCCTATGACCAGGTGACCCGCCTAGTGGATGAGGGAAAGGCTGTGGATGTTATCTACCTGGACTTCAGCAAGGCCTTTGACACTGTCTCTCATGGCATACTCCTTGAGAAGCTGGTGTCTCATGGCTTGGACAAGTGCACTCTTCACTGGGTGAAAAACTGGCTGGATGGCCGAGCCCAGAGGGTTGTGGTGAATGGGGTGAAATCCAGTTGGTGGCGGGTCACAAGTGGTGTTCCCCAGGGCTCGGTGTTGGGCCCTGTTCTGTTTAATATCTTTGTTGATGATTTGGACGAGGGGATCGAGGGCACCCTCAGCAAGTTTGCAGACGACACCAAGTTGGGAGGGAGGGTCGATCTGCTTGAGGGTAGGGAGGCTCTACAGAGAGATCTGGACAGGCTGGATTGATGGGCCGAGGCCAATTGTATGAGGTTCAGCGAGGCCAAGTGCCGGGTCCTGCACTTGGGTCACACCAACCCCATGCAGCGCTACAGGCTTGGGGAAGAGTGGCTGGAAAGCTGCCTGGCGGAAAAAGACCTGTGGGTGCTGGTTGACAGCTGGCTGAATATGAGCCAGCAGTGTGCCCAGGTGGCCAAGAAGGCCAACAACATCCTGGCCTGTATCAGAAATAGTGTGGCCAGCAGGAGCAGGGAGGTGATCGTCCCCCTGTACTCAGCACTGGTGAGGCCGCACCTCGAGTGCTGTGTTCAGTTTTGGGCCCCTTACCACAGGAAAGACATTGAGGTGCTGGAGGGTGTCCAGAGAAGGGCAACCAAGTTGGTGAGGGGCCTGGAGCACAAGTCTTATGAGGAGCGGCTGAGGGAACTGGGGTTGTTTAGCCTGGAGAAAAGGAGGCTGAGGGGAGACCTTATTGCTCTCTTCAACTGCCTGAAAGGAGGTTGTAGTGAGGTGGGTGTTGGTCTCTTCTGTCAGGTGGCTGGAGACAGGACGAGAGGAAATGGCCTCAAGTTGAGGCAAGGGAGATTTAGGTTAGATATTAGGAAAAAAATTTTTGCTGAGAGGGTTGTCAGGCATTGGAACAGGCTGCCCAGGGAAGTGGTTGAGTCACCATCCCTGGAGATATTCAAAAAGCGAGTGGATGGGGTACTTCAGGACGTGGTTTAGTGAGCATGGTTAATGCTTGGACCTGATGATCTTGAAGGTCTTTTCCAACCTAAATGATTCTATGATTCTAAGAAGCGAAGAGCTCTGTAGTTACGGGCAGATGCTCTGCTGCTCCATCTTAAATTCCAGCTGAGGTGAGGCTCCCTAGGACTAACAGATCTGCTCTCCCTCCTGTATGCCTCAAGCCATCTCCAAACTATCCTTTTGCTAGCTGGCCCATGACATCCAGCGTGTTCCTTTTCCAAAATGCTGATCTCCAAATTTCAGCTTCTGCCTGAGGAATGTGACAGCCTTGGCCTGGCTTTCCCAGCCAGTTCCACTCAAGCTGGGGGGACTTTCTGCAGAAGTGGGTGTTGGACGTGGAGCTGCCTGGATTATGGAACTGCTGAGTTTGTTGAATAAGACTGAAAAAGAAAGTGTGACTGTAAGCATCTTGGTGATCAGTTCAGGGCTGGCTATTGGTTAACTTCCTCCTGCTGATTGCAAAATGCTTTTTGAGGAAATAAGGGAGTAAAAAGAAAAACAGACAAAAAGGTAATTTTGTTAGGCTCAACTGTATATGCGTGGACACTGTAGACTTTTGCTATCTGATAATGATCATTCTTTCTTTATTCACAGGCAGCTATTCCCTCTCCATAAGAGACTATGATCCACAGCATGGTGATGTTATTAAGCACTACAAAATTAGGAGTCTAGACAATGGAGGATTTTACATCTCTCCAAGAATAACTTTTCCCAACATCAATGATATGATCAAACATTATCAAAGTAAGTTAAATCAGTTAGTGAATTACTTAATAGAATACAGCCATTATTTCCTGTGAAGGAAAAGAAATGCTTTTTTGTTTTGTTTCAAACCTTTTCATCTTTTTTTTTTTTTTTTTTCTAAATAACCCAGGCATGCATGCTATCAAAGATAAAGTAAAACTGGTCAGAACCGAAGTAACATTGTTATCATAATCAGACCTAATGCTGCTTGCTCTGTGGCATACCATTGTGAAATAAATAATAGCTTTATAAAATAAGTCATCAAAGTTACAATGATGTGATGCTTTAGTAAGAATTGCCTGCATTGTAAATAAATTAATTCTGTATTTGAGAGTACATTTGTATTCACAATTAGCAGAAATATGTGCAGGCTTGTGAATGTCTTCTTGTATCTGGTGTTGAGTGTGGAATAATTTTTATTTTTCCTATAAATTTATTTATTTATTTATTAGTTGTCAATGGTGTTTTGAAGGAAGTAAAATTCCATTGACTTCAACGAAAGAAAGTTGCACCCACATAGAATGTATACATTTATTACTAAAAAGGGGGGGGGGGGCTGGGGGGGGGTAAGGTCAAGTTTCTACCTATGTTTTAGCTACAAAAGTGACTTCATTCTGCATAATCTCCTGGTGGATATCTCAAAATTATGGATTTTTTTAGTCTTGTAAGTGGGAAGACAGAGAGGACGAAATATGTAGAACAGAAAATCACACAGTGATTTTTCAAAGCCACACTGAGGACTTGGCCATGAGATGTACTCTGAGTTGTTAGACATGTGTGGTAATTCTTTGGCACAGCTGGAAAACCTGAGAATTATTTGACATATGTATTAAAATTAGAGCTGGTCAGTGTCTGGAGGAAAAATAATGGTGACCTGCTTATGCTTGCATGCACATGTGTCTGAAACCATGCTGCAAGAAAATTTAATGACAAATTCAGAATACAGGTCCCCAGCCTGACTCCAGTGTGTATCTTCATCAACATACTGTCAGTAATCAGATCTTCTATTGCATTATTTGATACAAATTGTACTAAAACCCCTTAATAATCTGATGATAACCAGAAGCATGTGACATTTTATTAGATTTGTCTCTTAATACCAAATTTCAGTTCAGAGGCTCTTAAAGTTATGTGAAAGCACCAGAAAGGTTACATTTTAATCAAAGCATCTGATTATTTTGGACATTATTTTGAGTTGGTTAGTGCTGACTTGCAGTTAAGTAATGTTTGTCTCAAGTCATGAGGCACAGAAGTGTAACGGATTTTGTATTTTGTTTTTCCTTTAAAAAACAGAGCAATCAGATGGCTTATGCAGAAGGTTGGAAAAAGCGTGTATTAGTCCCAAGCCTCAAAAACCATGGGATAAAGATGCATGGGAAATTCCACGGGAATCGATTAAATTAGTAAAGAAACTTGGAGCTGGTCAGTTTGGAGAAGTCTGGATGGGTAAGTTTATTCCTTTGAAACAAATATTTAAATCTGCTGAAAGAAGTGTCATTTCAGAGTCATTCAGAAAAACAGTGGACATGAGCCTGGTCCAATATACTTGTAAAACAGCAAAATCAGGCCCAGCATATACCTTCTTGTGAGGAGAGAGGGTTTGTGAGGGGGAAGATACCTGACAGAGATGTGGAACAAATCCTTTGGTGTCTTTTAAAAGAAAAAAATAGTGAGTAAGCACTGTAATTTAGAAGGGCAAAGACAGTAAGGGGTTTTTTGGTTGTGTTTTGTGAGGGAAGTAGAAGGTTATAGTAAGATGTGACTCCCGATTCTCAAAATTTGTGGGCCTCTCAGAACTTTGTTTCAAGTTCGAAAGTGGTAAAGAACATGATATGAAAAAAAATAATGTCTTTTAGTGAATTATGTATAGGGTTTTCACTGTCTCTTGGTAAAGAAGACGCTACAATGTAATGCATGGGACTGCCGCACTGGGTGAAAAAAGGGGACACTTAATCCAAGATTATTGTCTGCCAGCTTGCTGCTTAGAAAGTGCATGACTTATGTTGTAAGAAAATTAGAGATTGATCACCCCCTACCTTGAATTATCATGCAAGTCCCCAATAATGAAAGTGTCGTAAGACTTACAAGTTGTAAAAGTTAATATATACCTGGCAAAAAATGATAGCATTAATTATTGTAACCATAATTAGCTTTGTTTGCTTATAAACAATATTTTCCCAGCCTCAGTGACTTCCTGTGGCGAGGGGCTACAACCAGTATCTAATCATGGTCTATAAAAATTATTTAATCTTCTTGCTTTTGAAATGTTGCTTATTCAGACATCTGAGTATTCTTTTGTGTTCCATATTGCATGTTCTGCCTACTATTCATTACTTACACATTTGTTACCAGTTACCTTCTTATTTGAGGTGAGATATACCTTCCCCCCCAAGTCTTCATTAGGATGCTTCTTCAGGCCAAATCATTCTCTTAGCTCTTCCCAGAGTCTCCTTTTTGGATATTATATTTAAATAGTAATAAAATTGTTACGGTTATAATAATAATAGATCAGATGATGATTAAGCAAGATTCTATAAGCAGGGCATTTCTGAGCAACTTAAGTGCATCCTAAAGCTTACTAGAAGCCACTAAGCTATGAAGGGAGCTTGGATGACCCACGGGAGTGTGGCAGTATGACAGGAATGTCATTGCTTTGAAGAGATGCTTTCATTTAGAAAAGTAAAGCAGAGAGTGGTTCTTTTTGAGTGGCAAATTCCACACACACTACAGTGTCAATCAGAAAGCTCTAATCCAGTCATAGGTGCAATCTTTTGATATAAATCACGTAAAAATTGTAAGCAACACATCTGTATGATATAATACAGCCAAATTCAGCCTTTTATCTGCCTTCACGAGAAAAGGCTTAAGAAACGCTCTAGCTATGTTATACGTGAGTGACAATTTACATACTAGTTAAGACAAGTGTCGGCCATTGTGGAGTTTTTTCTAATAAAGCAGGGCAAGAAATGTTTAACTGACACTGAAACGCTACGAAAGACTTTGCGGTAGAAGGTAATCACCTGCTTGAAAATGTAGATCATTTTGGGAAGTGGTTACTGCTGCACACGCGCACACAAAGGCATAAAACTTTAAAAGGGTGTTTCTGGGTCAAGATGTTTCCTCTTGTTTGTGTCATTATTTTAACATCTAAATTGGGCCTAACCTCTGCATCTGAATTGCTGCACTGTGAGAAAAATTAATCTACTGTGAAAGCGATGGCTGTTTCCTCTTCTCTGCTTCCTTTCTGAAGTGAGAGAAGTTGATTTGCATGGCTCAGGTCCTCTCAGATAAGGAGCGTGGTTAATCTTAGAACCAAGGAAGTTCAAGCTGGAAAAGATGTATTAGGTCACCTGTGTGGTGCAGGGTATCAACAAACACTGTGTATTGTAATGATCAACCAGGGACATCAGGAGTTATGTAGAGGTTCTGAGAAATAACCTAGTTGTTATGCTCTCCTGTTTAGAGAGCTAGTTGTTACACTTTCTCCTCATATAGAACATTATTTTTCAGCCATAGTGTGAATTAGAGAGAAATATTGTCCCATGGTTTAATTACTAAATAAATTTCTTCTTGATAAAGGGTACTTAGAATTGTGATTTCCGAGGGAACAGTGTCCTGTTCAGAGGAACTGGGCTCCACAGTAAAGAGAGATACAGAGCTACGGGAGAGAGGCCAGCATAGGCCCACAGAGATGATGAAGAGACTGGAGCATCTCTCCTGAGACTGAGAGAGCTGGGACCATTCAGCCTGGAGAAGAGCAGGCTCGGGGGGATCTCATCAATGTATGTAAATACCTGAAGGGAGGGCACAAAGAGGATGGAGCCAGGCTCTTCTCAGTGGTGCCCAGTGACAGCACCAGAGGCAACAGGCACAAACTGAAACCTGGGAGGTTCCCTCTGGACATCAGGAAACACTGTGTGTGGGTGACCGAGCACTGGCACAGGTTGCCCACAGAGGCAGTGGAGTCTCCATCCTCGGAGATATTCAAAAGCTGTCTGGACATGGTCCTGGGCAGCTGGCTCTAGGTGGCCCGGCTTGAGCAGAGGGGTTGGACCAGATGTCCTGCAGAGGTCCCTTCCAACCTCAGCCGTTCTGTGATTCTGTGATATATGGGAAGATAGAGATAACACTGTTACTGCAATGTGAATATATGCCAGCATATCTTTTATAGTCTTTTCTTTTTAGTTTGTGCCTAAGTACTCTTTGGGCTTCCAAGTTGACATCTTCCTCTTGCACATTTTGGAGGGAGTTAGCTTATGTTATGGGAGGACTAAGAAAACCCTAGGGACAAAAAGCAGATCCCAGTATCCCCCAAGCACTCAGCTGTGCTCCAGTGTGACCAGTGCAGAGAATCTTTGTCACTTACGAAGTGGGCAGGTGAATCTCCTCCAACTCTGAAGGGTTTCTTTTACACAGAGAAAACTTGCTATAAAGGGCCATCAATTTCCCAGTTTTCTCTATCACTGCAAGTGCATTTAATTTCTTTCTTCATTACAGCTATGTGTTTTATACATTTTACAAAGACTTTCTGGTTTTAGGCTACAAAGTTAGTGTTTATGTGTGTGTTTCGGGCACCAGGTGTGTGGACATGATAGATGAAAACAGCACGGCAGAGTTGTGTTCACATTTTATGCACTGCACCATGGAAGCGGTTAGAAAGCTGCAGCCTGTGCTTTCTGCCTTCACGTTTAACGGGCTGTATGGAGATGAGCTAGAGATGGAGCTACTGTTGCATTCCTCTGTTCTTCAGCTGAGAGATGGCTGTAGTTGGTGAAGGAGGAGTGATGTGCTGACATGCAATAGGGTGAGAGAAGCCGCTGTTCCTCGGTTTCTTCCCCAGTACCTCCTGCAATCATAATGGCCTCAGACATTATCTGGCTTCTAACAGTGTCATACCTCCGTAGCTCAAAGAAGTTGTTCCCGGTATAAGCTTGCAGGGAATTACTGCGAAAGCAGAGGAAGGAGAAAGCTGGATCTTGCAGGCTTGTTCACAAAGTTGTTCATCTTCAGTCCTGGAGATCTGGCCAGAAACAGTAAGCTCAACCTCATTATTGTCTGTTATAAATTCGTATCACAGCTTGGCCTGGTTAAGCCCATGCAAGAATCTGGGGGCAACCTGGCTGTCCAAGATACTCCTCTGTCAAAATAATCATAATCAACTCCAAAATAAATACCTGAAACACTAACCATTTTGGGGGGAATCTATTCTAACATGTAGGGAACATCATGGCGCTCTAAGACATCCTCACATTCCTCAGACTTGCATACTATTGCTTGTATCACATTTAATTTTTAACAGACGTCTAAACTGTGGAGAGATTTGCTTCCTGCCATGAGGTGACAGGGGTTTTGACCATGGAGTTCAGTGCATCTGGGCAGCTGCTTTAGTGATGTTGATGAACCAGAGTAGCACTGCAAAAGTAGGGTCTATGTTTTATGCATTTTTATTCGTAGTGTGCACTGATATGATGTGAACCATAATGCTCTGTGGTATTAATAATCCATGAAGAGAATTCTCAAGCAGGGCTAAGAAAAAAGTTAACAAGCCAAATGGAGCCATTATAGTGTATTTTATTAATGAGACAAACATTAATTTTGCTTGCATCTCATGTGTAAAAGATTCTCTCATTTGGTAACCCCCAAATTAGAGTATAAGTAATATGCATTTTGGATGTGTATTTTCTTATGCAGCTGTTAGAAAAATCAGAGTAAATCATACCACAGAAATACTGTTATTAAAATAAAAGGCATCTAAAATGAACCGAGAAAACTTGCTGGTACATCCCATCAGTATCAGAAATGGATTTTTACAGTACATACATGAGCTGAATGTTAGTTACAAAGAATCCAAATTTTATGTCAGGTGTTCTAGATGTAAGCAAGAATTTCATTGCTTACCTATCTTTTTGAATTCATGTTCAGGCAGCAAACTGACCATATGTTCATTCATATCATATGGCAAGGAATACCATGACACAGCAAGCGCTGGGTTTACACCTGGAGCCAGGTTCAGTTCAGCCAAGGCAGATGTTAGCCAAGGCTTCAGAGCCCCAGGTACTGTACAAAGTGGGGGTGATGCAGTGCTGTAGCCACCCCTTCCCACAGCTCCCTGTGCATCACTGGAATGCTTCTGTGATGCAGATTGAGCATTACATTTGCTGTCACTATATGAAGTGCTTTGAGGTCACTAATTTTCCCTCCACCTGCACAAAGGCTGCAGTTTCTTACCTGTACAGTGAAAATGTGCCTACAAAGCAGACGATCTTTATGGAAACTACCACAGAGTTTCTCATAGTAATGATAAGTGACCTGGCATGAGGACTAGGACTTTGTTAAACTGGGTTGGTACAGATGCATACTAAAAAGATGCTACCTGCTCTAGATCTGATGTGGTCCTCAGCCCAAATCAAACTAA
This sequence comes from Buteo buteo, assembly GCF_964188355.1. Classification (NCBI taxonomy): domain Eukaryota; kingdom Metazoa; phylum Chordata; class Aves; order Accipitriformes; family Accipitridae; genus Buteo; species Buteo buteo. The sequence continues at coordinate 36,314,874 of NC_134173.1, forward strand.
CGCTGGTTTTGGTGGTAATGGGTGGGCAAGAGAGGTGACAAATTCCAGTTTTGCTAAACTATCAAGGGTCCGTTTTTTACAGTTGGCATTGTGTATGATCATAGAGTTCATGACCACCTTTCCTCAGTGTTTTGGTATCCCATCCTTCCCGACACCTGATGAAATATATGAACGTGAGAGATCAGGATCAATTATCTCTAGTGCTCTCATCAGCTACTTTGCTTTGTGTGTTACCACCAGAGGGTCAGGGTACACTGTTTTCCTGCAGAAAACCTCAGTATGGGTGAGGTGTTGTTAGTAACACAAACTGTCTGTAAGGAGAAATGTAGTTTGGTGGATCTCTTTAGTGAATGTAAAATACTGTTACAGAGTTAAAATGTTAAATGTGTTGGTCACAATTGCTTCACAGAAATAATGATAATTAGTATGTTCAGTAGAGTAGTCAACAAGTTGGGAATGATACTAGTGCTCTGCTAGTGGCAGAATAGTAGAAACAATACAAATAAGCTTTCTTCTTCTTAAGCAGAGAGAGAAGTATTTAACATCTGTTTTTCTGATGGATATAAATTGTATACCTAAGCTTTAACAGCAGAATTTGACCTGTAGTTGTCATTTCTTATTATTAGATCATCCAGAGGCATATCGTTGTTATGCTTTGACCTGACCGTGGTTGGAAAAATATATTTAATAATCACGGAGGTGAATAATTTGTAATAGACATAGTGGCTTTCCTCAGGTGATGATCCTTCTTTAAGAAACGTGATGGAAGACCCAGTGGTTAGAGCAATCACTTAAGATCTGGAAATTAGTTCCTTGCTTTGCCACTGATTTCCTATGTTAAGATGATAAATATAAGTATAAGGAAATTGTGGACTCCAGTTTAGAAGTGTATCCATTGTGGTAATACTCGCTGGATTGTTGCTGAATAAGGAAATGAGGCTATTTCATTGAGTCATGAAAGTTTACCTCTTCCGAGAAATTTTGCGATGTTGAAATGGGTATGGTGGGGGACGAAAGGCTGGGGTTTGATATTACCGAAGCATTCTGTAAATGTGAAATGTTAGGGAGAGGTTGTATTTATATCCCTCTCTCTCTCTCTCTGTGCCTTCTTTTCTTTTTCAAATTAGATGACTTCACAAGATAAACTTTAGGAGCAGTACTTGCTGCTCTATTGTTTTTTTAATGCTATTTTAACATTTATTTAATGTTTGGAAAACATTAAAGCAGAAAATAATTCTGTACTTTTCTCTTTACTTTGCTTTTGATACAATTAGAATATTACATTAGAAGGTTTGATAAACAGAAAAATGAAACAACCACAGTCTATTCCACTCTTGGCATGGGCTACGTGGTAAGAGGTTATCATGTTTGAAATCTTGTTCTGAACACTGCAGGATTGCAGTCCTGGCAGCATATCTTTGTTGGTCATGAGAACGCTCATTCAACTGCACTTTCCCGTAATGCTCTGTTTTGAGCACTGAGGGTTACAGAAGGGATTATAAGCATGAGACTAGCATGCATAAAATGGCTATAATCATGGCATTTAAAAATGCTCCAGAATCTTGCAAGCAATCCATGGACTCTATTAGGTTCTGAGACAGTTTACATAGACATTCATTAAAACATTTCTTGACTGTTTAAACATTTTATGGGCTACTTGTAAATGAAAACTTGGTATGAAGATAATTTGCTTTCTTTAATTTCTTTTTTCAGATAAATTATTTCTAAAAATAGGGAATGGATTATTTTTCACTGCAATGTTGTATCAGTTGCAAAATAAAAAAGAATTCTAGCATAAATATTTGTGCTACATCTGGCATTTGCTCTCAGGCTCTTAGCTATCACTGGAATCCAACCTCACCTGCTTTACAAATTCCTACTAGTCAGGGTGCTGTGCAGCGCAGAGTGACTTCAAGTGCACTGATTGTATTCCCACCTTTTAGGTTACTATCATAACAGTACGAAAGTGGCTGTGAAGACTCTGAAGCCTGGAACGATGTCTGTGCAAGCCTTTCTGGAGGAAGCCAACCTCATGAAAACACTTCAGCATGATAAGCTCGTTAGGCTTTATGCTGTAGTAACCAAAGAAGAACCTATTTATATTATAACAGAATTCATGGCAAAAGGTGAGAACACCATTGGATCTGCAAAGCAGTGTTTTAGGAAACTCTTCTGCTTCTCCTAAATTAGTGACCTTTCTTTAAAAAGGAAGGAATAAAAAATGAAAGCTTGGGATTTTAGCGTTATTCTTTTGAATGCTCTGATATAAAGTGAAGGAGCACCTATCCTAGAGGAGGGCTGAGGTTTTAATTTTATGATTCTTTGCTTCATTTGTGAAATAAACTTTTTACAGTTTTCTTAAATATAGCATCTTTAATTTTCAGATGTAGAACATAACCCCCAAATAGCTCTGGTTCCTTTGGGCTCCCTGCCGAACTTTTGTGTCTGGTGTCATAGCAAGGCAATTAAAACAAACCTTAGAATTTGCCTTATGTGGCCCTTGAATTGATAAATATGTGTGTAACAAGGTGTGTGATGAGTGGTCCTGCAAGGATCACTGCACTACTAGAAAAGGACAACCTTTATTAGAGCATTACTATACAAAGTAAGTGAGGCGTCTTTCTCAGATTGTCTTGGGTGGTATTTTTAATTAGTTTGTTCTGTTTTCAAGGAATTCTGCTGGTAACTTCATAAACAAGTGTTGAGCCACTTATTCTTTATGACTTGGAAACGATTAATATGTGTGATTCTCCTAGACAGCTTTCCTGATAGCCGGCAGACTAGGGTACTTAACCAAACTCAACACCACTGAACTGGTGTGATGGGAGTTTTCTACACCCATGAAAATTGCAAAGCTTTGATACCTGACATATTGTACATGTAAAGAGACCGGCTTACTGTAGTCAACTTGAAAATACATCAAAACACTTCACTGCAAAAATTTTGTGATCCAGAAAATTGAGGACCTGGTGTGACCTTTATTTTGGTAATAAGCTGCACTGACTTAATCTTTCTTTGTTGTCACAGGAAGCTTGCTGGATTTTCTGAAGAGTGATGAAGGAAGTAAATTGTTGCTTCCAAAGCTAATTGACTTCTCTGCTCAGGTAAATTTTAAGAAATATGCTCAAAATTAAGGGGATTTATTTCTCTCTGAGTCCAAAACTCATGCTGGGCAACTTTATCCTAATTTTTTTTTTTTTTTTTCATTAAAAAGGAATTTAATTTTCAAATAAGTTTTGGTCTGAGTAAGTAAGGTTACTTGAAAGGAGGGAATAGGTAAAAGATGTTTCAAAGGGAATATGTGAAGTTAGGCTTAGCTTTTAGATGCTGCTGGTGACCTGCTTGGATGGCAGTGGTACCCTGCTTGGATGGCAGTGGTACGCAGCCGCTTACCTTCATGGAAAAGCTGTTTTCACTTTGAGCAGCTGTGAGTTGAAAGTGTAAGTACAAGTTTATGAGTTTGTGCTTATGAAATTCCTTCAGTGTTAATAAACATCTCATTTTTACTTCTTAAGTTAGGTCCATTTGTCAAACTTCTCTGTTAACCTCAACAGACTACTGTTGGTTTCAAATTCTTATGTAAATTACAGTGAAATAAATTAAATCCAATCAAATGATGTTTCAGGTACTAGTATCTGATTGATGAACCGTGATGATTGTTTCAAAAGTATTATACAAGCTATGCCATGTCATAAACAAAAACTGTACAGAGACACCCCAGGGTGATCTGTGTGTAAAAGCCTGAATCAAAGGTGCCTGGACCCCAGTGTTTCGCCTCGGACAGTTACCAGCATTAGATGTCCAGGGAGGCATGTAAGAAAATAGAGTAAGAACAGCACTTCTGCAAGTTGTAGTTCATGTTACTACTAGGTAATGAAGGCATTTCTGGTAGGTTATTGTTTCACCAACCTTTTGGTCTTTTTATTCTGCATTAGAGTTTACAGACTGTTGTACCCTATTACACTGACTTGTTACAATTCATGAGGAAAGATGAGAAAACTTTAAAAAGAAGTAATAAAACGTTAGGGATTTATAAAAAAAATCACTATAAGATTATTATATAACTGTTTTATGTAAGTATTGCTATATAAATAAATATAAGATTAGGTATTGGGGAACATTTCTTTACCAAGAGGGTGGTTAAACACTGGAACAGGCTTCCTAGAGAGGTGGTAGATGCCCCAAGCCTGGCAGTGTTCAAGAGGCATTTGGACAATACCCTTAATAACATGATTTAGCTTCTGGTTAGAGCGGCCTGAAGCGGTCAAGCAGTTCAACTAGATGGTCGTTGGAGGTCCTTTCCAACTGCAACTATTCTATTCAATGGTATGTTATATATCACATATTGTTACATAGATGTTCAACATATTAAATACAGATTTTTTTTAACACAGATTCAATGCAGGAACTGTTTTTGCTATAATTGTTGGTTCAGTGTAGCTATAGGCTTTCTAAGTTTTCTGAACTCTTTGGGTAACTTGTCCTTGAGAATTTAGTGGGGCAAAAGCTTTATAGATGTGGAAAACCTACTGGATCCAAGGTCATGGTCTGGAGAGGTCAATAACAGTGGGCAGAAAAAAAAATGTAGCTTCGAAAATAGTGTGTAAAATTCAAGGGAGAGAAGAACATCTGTGAGCAGTGATATGAAAAGAGACCCAGGATGTGGAGAGGAAAGCACATGTCGTTTTATAGCAGGCCTTTTTATTGGAGTTAGGGATGTTGTGTTCATTTTAAATGAATAAAGTGTTTTCAGAAATTTAAGGCTTAAAAAGCTTAATGAACTAGAGAGCAACTCTAACTGTGTACAACTTGGGTAAATCACTTCCAAGATGACAGGGCTCAGCAATTGTCATTTACAAAGCTTGAAGGTTGAGTCACTTGAAACGGACATCACTTGTCACCCCGATCTGACAGCAACCTCTCAGAGCCAGTTCCTGTCCTTGGCCTCAGAGGCCAGGACCTTGTGCAGCACAGGTGGTACGAGAAGTCCCTCTCGTCACGTAGGATGTAGACTACCAGCAGAAATTCCTGAGAGCGAGATGTGCATTGGGTTGCAGAGTGATCTTAAAGGGGTGTTCAGGAAGGCCTCTCTGAGGATTTCTAACTGCAGCTCAAACAAAACTTTGGAACAGAGACACCGGGATTTTTCTTACAGGAAGAGTTTGTGGGGTTTTTGACCACATTTGTAAAGAGCCCTTAATGCCACTGGGTAATAACAAGACTGTGCGGTAGAGACTTACAGGCTGTGTGTGGTTCTCAGACCAGAGATTTCCCTCTGACCACCACAGATGTTCCACTGGTCTTCTCTAATTATGACAGTCTGAATGTTAATTGATGGGTCTTCAGGGCAAAAGACAGACAAAAAATATTTTCAAACTCTGTTAGCCTACTGCTAAGGTAATGGTAATTTTACTGCAGACCTATGGATCACACTTTTCCAAAACGTAGGCTGTATACAAAAGGAGGACATAAAATGTGTCTAGTATTTTTTGGTATGACTCTGGTTTGTACAAATGGAACCCTAATTTATTCTTACAGCAGTGATACTAACCTCTCTGTACAGCCTAAGGGGAATGAAATTTGGAGAGCTATGTTAAGAAAGAAAAAAAAAATGGTTAAAATAAAAAAAAAGCATGGAAGGAAGTTCATGGTGAACTACTTAAATAAGATCAAGCATATTTTTTTGCCTCAGTGGACACACACTTGAGCTCTTCATGGCTGTCTAATCACACCACTCTGGCAAGGCAGTTTACCAGACTATCCCAGCTTCTCAGAAAGACTGAAAACACAAGAAATGAGGATTGGCTTACTTTTCCTCTCATACATCTGTGATGTTGCACAAGGCTGACGTGCTCCCAACCATGCTACACAGCTGCCTTGCTCACATCCACATGTCTGCACACAAGGTATCTGTTGCAACAAAAATTGCTGAAAGAACCCGATCCACTGCCGAAGGGTATGTTACCGATGGACTTGCATGGCAGCAGGAGGAAAATGGGCAAGAAGTGGTCCCACTTAGTATGTTTTCTTTTTATCCAGAGGAATGGCCTTTGCCACCTTACAATGGCCTTGTCAGATAAGGAGGGACTGGGAATGGGAGGAAGGGGGGGGGGGATATAGCCTCTGTAATTATCAGATAGCTGAAGAATGTAGTGCAGGTAGTTGAACATAAACCCCCAGCTGAAGCCAATTTTCCAAGTGGTGTTGAAGAGCACTGCACGCTGGTGTTTCCATTGCCAGACTGCTGTCAGTGCTCCACTCCCTGACTTCATAACACCTTTGGCTTGAATAGTCTTGAAAGAAATCTGCATTTACAAGGGGTGAAACATTCTGATTTTGCAAAAAGAAAAGTAAGGACTGCTCCCCCAGGTGAAATAAACACCTTTTAAAAAGATAGCATTTTTCAAGCAAGTAATGAAATATACTCCTACTCTGCTATACTGATTTTGCTGCTTTGTTAGCTTAACATCCACACTCACTGATTGCCATTTTTGACAGCAATAGCTGAGTACTGGGGACAGGTTTTTTTTGTAGGGCCTGTAGTGATAGGACAAGGGGTAAGTTTTAAACTAAAAGAGGGTAGATTCAGGCTAGATAGAAAGAAGAAATGTTTTACGATGAGGGTGATGAAGCATTGGAACAGGTTGCCCAGAGAGGTGGTAGATGCCCCATCCCTGGGAACATTCAAGGTCAGGTTGGATGGGGCTCTGAGAAACCTAATCTAGTTGAAGACCTTCCTGCTCATTGCAGGGGAGTTGGACTAGATGACCTTGAAAGGTCCGTCCCAACCCAAACCATTCTATGATTCTGTGATTCTACACTTACTACTTTAGTGACTACTTTAGTGGACAGCTGTGGATTCAAGATTTTTATAGGGGTTTTTTGCTGTACTAACAATCACAGTTTACAAAATTAGGCTTGTGGAAAACATGGCAAGAAAATGCTTGCTAGGAAGGTGGTCCGGCTCGGTTTCTAAAGCAATCTGCCCTCTGAAAGAGCTGAAGTTTCTCTTTTGTGTTTTAATTAATGCGTATGAGTAGGGGCTGGAGAAATCTAGTGTCAGCTATGCCCCAGCAAAGTTGATTTTGGCCACAGGAGATGAATGCTAGAAGTCTCTGAAAGGAGAGTGTTTTAAAGGGAGCTGAGTTTTGCAAATGTCTCTTCAAGCACATACTACCTGCTTTAGTAGAGAGCAGAGCTGTGGCATGTCCTGTAGAAGTCTGCAGAATTGTCAGTATGTCGGACGTGACAGAAACAGCCAGGAACACAGAGAAGGCAAAATCTGATCCCACTTCCCTGCCTGCGTGGCTACTGCTGGTGTGTGTGTCAGCAGCACAGCAACCTCATCGGCTGGTCTCGCAGCTGCTGTGCGTCTGGCAGGCATTAGCTGAAACAACTGACAAGCGGTTCCCCTTCTTGGGGCTTCTGCTTGTCCGCCCAGGGAACCCAAAGGTTCTCTTAGCTGTTGGTTCCCAGTTACGAGTTGGAGTGTAAACGAATTTCACTGTTTTATCCATGAGCTACACTGCCAAATCTTGCTAATGCCAAAACTGTCCACGTGCGGACTGCCTGCCTTTCCCTTGGTCACCCACAAGCAACAGCCTGGCTCCTTCGGCAATAAAGCGAGCAGCAAACTGGGTTTTACTAGTTGGTTTTTGTCTTGTCCCAGAGGTAATTTACCTAAAGAGCTCCCGATTCTTTCTTTCAGTGTTCTTGAAACCCTACTTGCTTCTGTTTGATGAGATCTGCTGAAAATGTACGACGCAAACTCAGTGAACTTTTTGCATGTCTAAACTCTTCCTGCTTCTTATGCAAATCCGTTATCTACCATGTAGCACACACAGGCATGGCGGCTGTGGTTAGGAAAATTATATCAGTTGTTACTGAACATACTCACGTCATACCTTTCAAACTGGTCAAAGCTTTGTCACAAAACCAGTCTTCCTTCTTTCCCATGCAGCACTGATACTTTCATTAATTCTTCTATGATCTACAATTTCTTTGGCAACTCTTATCACCTTCTTTCTGCCTTCTAAGGCTACAATGCCATTAAAATAACAATAAACATAGAATAAAAATGTTAGAGATTTTTGATGCAGTGTTTCAATCCCTCTCTCCCATCTGTTTTAAGAGGAGAGGGGAAAGTTCTAAGTCAGAATTCATTTTAACTCTTATTTGGCATTGGGAGGTTTCCACTGCAGTCTTGCCATATTCCTTTCCAGGTTTCTTTCATTTTTAATGATACCTTCTAACATTCCAGTGCATAATTACATACGTTACTTTAATAATCCTTTTTTCCCCCCTGTGGGTCTGCTTTGATTACATAGCTGTTTGACTGGAGCAAGAGGAATAGGTTTTTGCAGCCTTTCCTGACTTCACCTTTAGGATAAGCACTGCTGCAAACTGAAAATTGATGTTACACTAATATATCACTTGAAGATTAAAATGTGACTTTTTCTCAACAGTTTTCAGTTGCCTGATATAAAGGGTCTACACCCTCTTCATAGACAAATAGTCATGTGAAGATGAACTCTCTTTTTGAAAGCTCTGTGATCAAGGAGTGTATTTTATTTTATTATGCATTTGGACATTATTGAAAGGAACCTGGTTTTGGTTAATCCCAGACCAAAGACAGCCCTGTCCAGATCAATTAGATGTGTCTGCTTCAAACTTTTCAAGACTGCAGACTGTTTTTAGTGAGGCTGTTCCCTAGGAACTAAGAATTGCCAAATTGAAGGCAGTGTGAACCTCAGGAGGTGCTCCATTATTTCCTTTGCTTAAAATTCAGCAGCAGGATGCTCCCTCCCACCGTTAAGTGCTTTGCACTCATCTCCAGTCTGGTTTTCGGGCTGCTTTACCTGCTTTGGCAGGAGCATCCTGCCAAGCTGTGGGCCTGAGCACCCCGGGTGGGCAGCTGTGAGCAGCTGTGAGGCCACTGTCCCCCACCCGCCGAGCAAAGGACGAGGGATGCGGCCGGGATGTCCCATGCACAGCTGGACTCAGGGGCAGCACCCCAGCCCCAGCATGGCCCCAGGGAGCCGGCGCAGTGGTTCAGCTTCGCTTGCCTCGCAGGCAGCAGCCATACAGAGGGGAATTTTGAAGCTGCCTTTATTCACGAATCCCTGCCTTCTACTGTCTGTGGTTTCACGTGTAGTTTTATAGTACGGGTCGGATCCTGAAAAGAGTAAAAAAGCCCCATCTGCCAACATAAAGGGAAATCTTTTAAAAGTATACCTAAACCATCTCTAAGTAATTGTTTCTACATGATTTTGGTTTAAAATAGGGCAGGAGAGGATTGGAGAGGTTCTTAGACTAGTTGTTTTTCAGTATTTTGGAAATTGTAGGTCATGCCCTTCTGTTTTTTTCTCAGAGTTGACTTCATTTGTAACCAAAAAAAACTAGGCTCAACTTTAAATACTGACTCATTACTTATGTTTTTTCCCTGTTTTGTTTGCCTGCTTTGCAGGTAAGTGGGGATGTGTGAGTTTGGATTTCCTGACAGTTTTCACATGTCTCATAAACCACTCCTATCCACTTAAACTGTGCTAACCCAGTTCTTTCCCTTTTCCATCCTGTGTTCTTACTCCTTTGTAATTCATGTTAACCACGTGTGCATCCTTGGCCTTTCAGTAGAGACTGAAGCAAAGGCAGGTATTTAAAACTTCTCTGTAGCATTTGTATGTAGTCTTCTCCATCTGTTTGATGTGAATATTTTCCTTGGTCTTATCCTGTTACTAAGGCACCCCTACTTATACTTACTATTTGTAGCACTTTTTGGGGGTGGGCTCTCTGAATTCTGTCATATTGGGGTATTTTTTTATATGTTGTAATTTCTGACCATGTATGATTTGGCCAAATTTTTCTTATCAGGCACTGTCTCTACAACAAATATGATTTGCCCTTGCACTTATAATTGTTTTCTTGATGGTGTGGTTGTTCCTGAGATGTTTTTTTCCCATGAGGTTGCACCTGTCAGCCCTCCAGGTTTTTTAAAACTTGCTTTCCTGATCAAAAAAAACAACCTTCATATTTTGCCATTCTTTCATTTTCATTCCACTCTGTTTCATGATCCCTGCCATTTGGTTTTCTTTCTCAACATGATATAGCACATTATTGGTATGATGTAAAAACATCCTATCAGGTTGACCTTCAGCAAACCCACCTGGCCTCTTTAGTATTCCAATTCCACATTATTACATACAGCCTAGAAATGTGCAAGCAGAATCCATTACACTGTTGCCATAACCCACTCTCTGCGGGAAGAAACAGCATTGCAAACTATGTGTAAAACATGGCTTGTTTGAAATGACTCTTGCAAAAGAGGATCAGACCTTGGAATGGAAGTTGAAATTAAACATGCCTTTGAGTTGAAAAACGGAGCTATGAAGGAATCTAGAAGTTCTCTGGTTTTGTAGCAAAAAAAACCCCACCCAAAACACAACAAAAGCTGAATTTCACCTTCTGAAAAAAGGAAAAGCAGAGAACTGCCCATCCTTTGATGTGCTGTTTAACGTCAGCTGTGAGGTTTCACTGAGGAAATCTGTGAGTTGTGACCAAGTGCTTTTGCTTTTCAGAATGTGAGAGTAGAGTGTCCTCTCCTGAAACTCTGGTTTATTAGGTTCTCCCCTCCCTGCTTCAAAAACCTCTGCTGCTTTTGCTGCTTTCTCCAAACACCTTCAGAAGCTACAAAAAATGGGTCAGAAACTAGGGAACACGTGTTTTCAAAGCAACGCTGTTTGCTCCATGCTTTTGTTACTATTTTCTTTCAGGATTTTGAAAGAGTTTTATACCTATTTGTGAAATGACCCACAGGTGTTCCAGAAACTCAAGTAATTACCCTGTTTTACAGTTAGAAAGAGCAGAAACAGAGGAAAGAGCACTGCCAGCTGAAATGATGCCCCAAATGGGTGACAGAGCTGTCTGCAGAACTGCAGCTCCGAAGTCATTCCTTTCTTGCGTGACTCTTAGCTGAAGCTTTACAGGACAGAGGCTGTCTTGTGGAGTGATTTATTTCTTCCAGAACACTTTTCTTCTATTCTTACCCTGGGTTCCTAGTATTTAGAGATTTGTTGGTTGGTTGTTTTTAAAAGGATTTAACTTGGGTATTTCTAGAAGCGTGTCAGTAGTTCATTAAAGGTAAAGGGGAAACTGCTCCCTTCTTGGTAGTAATGCTTGTGCAGTATAGGCAGAATCCTCTCTTAAAGGCCACAAAACATATTCCAGAAGTCCAAATTAGCTTTCCCATCCTACTCCTGAGTAGTAGTTACATGTAGCTGAACAGTCTTGACAGGTACCAATGATCACTGAAAGAGGGGGGGAAAAGGCTTTAATTTTCTTTTGTTCCCATGAATTTCTCTACCTTTAACATATCATTTGGCAATGAAAACCCAGCAATTTATGATAAAGAGTTATCACATGGGCTCTGGCACCCATTCCCTTGATCAAAAAATCCTCTTTTTTTTTTTTTTCCCACAAGCAAATGTTTAACGTGACCAGATGTGTGAATTCAGTTTTCCAGTTGCTGTATTTCCCCTCCTTCTCCCATTCAAAATTCCTTGCCCATTATTCTTTTCCTACTCAGGAATTTTTTGCATGCCCAAATGCTTGCACGTACATGGCTTCTTTGACTTTCTCTGATTCACTGCAGTCAAAACCATTGTCCTGGAATTTCATGGAAATGTAGTTTGTATTTGCTGAAAGCATAATGAATCGTTTGATGTCACGTTCTTCATCTGTGACTAATCAGATGATGACTTCAGTGAGTCTCGCACAAATAAGAGCAAATAAAATGGTCTTTCCAATGGCTTTGCTTGGTTGGCCTTGGAAACTAAATATTGTCATCACAAAAGTCTTTTTTGTGACGTGGTTCTTCATTCCCCTCCAGCAGTTTGCCCGAATGTTAAATTTGTGCAGGGAAGTAGGAGAAAAGTTGATTCCTTTGTGCTGGTTGATGTATTTTTGGTGACATTAGTGGGCCTGACTGCATTTTGGTTGTATCTGCCTAGCTGGGTAGTCCAGTCTCAGCATTGATCTTACAGCAAAACCTTCCCTTTTATCTCTCACTCCTCCCCAAACCCAAGTAATGGCATGGGAGGAGAGAGAGGCAGAGTGGGCTCTGAATCAAATACGACTCTTCTATTTTGTCTGTAAGTCTCTAGTAAGACTCTCTTATAAGAGAGAATAAGGCAATTATTCACTAGTAGCTGCTTCCTTCATTATAAAACGTCTTACTTATTTCTAGAAAATGTGAAATGCAGGTGTTCTTCATTCTCTTCATCATCGGAGTTTCCTTCTGGTTTAGTGTGAGAACCCCCCTGCGTTGTACAAGGGCAGCGTAACGCCCTGCTCTGAAGAATATATTGGTTTGTAAGAGGAGGTTTGCAGTGGAGGGAGGTGGGAAGGCAAGTGGCTCTATTTTTCCATTGCCTAAACCGAAAAAGAGGAACGAAGACCATGTGGTTTTGTGTTGTAAGTGGTGGCAGTGTGTGCCTTTGCAGTTCCCCTTGGGGACTTTTTAAAAATGGATAAGCAGAAGCGATGTTAATGTTTTCTTAAAGTTTGGTCAGGTGCTCCTGCCTGCTTTACTGCATGGCTGAAATGAGCATCTCTGGTGCTGAGAAGGGATCCGTGCACTTGTCTTCTCCTGAGGTGGGGAGGAAAGAGCCCGTGTAAGAGTGTGCTGGGGACTGGCACTGGAGAAGGACCCTTACTGCTTTACTGCTGCTTCATTAGCAAATCTGAGAGCTTGTGCATTCTCCAGACCATATGGCCGAGAGCGAGCTGTCCATCACCCATCCACAGACATCCTGGAGAGGTACCTGTGGCACAGGTTGGACCGCAGGCCTTGCCTGGGAATGACCCATCACCACAGTCTCACAAGGAAGAGAAAAACTGACAGCTCACCAGCACTGGGTTTATTTTTCTGTTTTCCTAGCTCCTCTTAAACTTCTGGACAGAATATGATCTACATAGCAGTTTTATTGCTCTGAGTTTAGAAACTATTATTTCAGTTTCTTTTTTTCTGTCTGAAAAGTAAAATGTTTTTCTTCAGGGATGGGGGGGAAGGTAGTCTGGGCAAATACTGAAAAAATCATCCCCAGTGCATATTTTGAGGACGTTAGTCATCTTTAATTTGGTTTGGAAATTAATTTGGGCTGCTGAAATACAATTTAAATTTACGTATGATAGTATCTGAGAGCTGGCTGTTGCCAAACACTCCTCATGTATGAACAGGTACATGTTGTTGTAGAAGAAAATAAAGATAAAGTTGTTTGCCCTACCTTAGTAATTGTTTCCTGATTGTCCAGGTAAATAGAAAGTTATTGTTGTTTTTTTAACTCTCTCTGCACTGTTGCTTCATCAATCCATAAAAGAACTTCTGTATCTTGTTTAACTTATTGATTTCTTCCATTTTCTTAGTATTTGGAAAATAAACTGGTTAATAATTTGGGGAAGAGAACATTTTAGTAGAAGTCTTAGGAACATTTTAAGATTTTGTTTCAGGAAGTGTCTCTAATACATATCTCTAATCCTGCCAGCTGTTATTCACCCAAACAATTCTTTTGAAGCTGCTACTGTAAATATAGTTTTGCAGGACTGGATTACACATAGGTTTTCCATGGCAGTCACCATTTCCTTCTTTCCATCTAAAAAATGCTCTGAAGATAGTGGTAATGAATAAATGGAGGCAGCTTTGCTGATACCTTGAAAGAACAGAGAGCTCAGGCCTGCTGATGGTATTGTGTGGCGTTGAAATATCAAAACAGTTGTTTCTTTGGTTACAGATTGCAGAAGGGATGGCATATATAGAAAGAAAAAATTATATCCACCGAGATTTGAGAGCAGCCAATGTTCTGGTTTCGGACTTACTGATGTGCAAAATCGCTGATTTTGGACTAGCGAGAGTCATTGAAGACAACGAATATACAGCAAGGGAAGGTATGTATTTTTATTTTTGTCTTTAAAACTTCTGCCTCTGGGAGGCAGTGAGGCTATATCTAATAATAATATAGTCACTAAGGACAGAAAATGCCATGATAACTTCCTAGAGGCAGCGTTCTAATACCAACAACTTTAAAATAGAATAAGGAAACAAATAACCTTTCTGTGTTCCCCAGGCTTTTTGAAAAGTTTATTTTAAATAAATTTGAAGAACGAAGACAATTGAGACTACTTAACTGCACGCAAGTTTTTCTGAAGTGAACAAATTAATTGCACAGGCACAGCTTCCATCTCACTGAATTAAATGCCAAGAAAATATGGTATTTTCTCTTCACATCCTTCAATGCCATAGGCACCTCCTTTCACTTAGGGAAAGGAAGGAGCCCTAGGGGTTGTAGTTGCAGGTAACAAGAAAACCTTTAGCAGAACCACTCATCTTTTGAAGCTGCTTTAGAACCTGCAGCATTGATCTGCATGTTCAGCAGCATTGCTGCTATGTGTAGGGACACCGGAGGGCTGGGTCATGTCCCTGTTCAGCACACGGATGGGAGGTAACGTCGCAGCAGGGTCAGGACTGGCAAGAGGGGAAATCATGCTATTAAAGATATTTGTCTGGGGTTTGCCATGTGTGTTTTGCTAATGTTGTCAAGGATCCTTTCAAGAAGTGCGTAGTCAGTTTGCTGCAGTGAAAAGTTTTTATTTATGGCTCTGTGCACAGATTGCATTAGGGTAACTTTTTGGAGCAGGTTTGTTGGCTGGCTTTCCCCCCTCTCATTTTAAAGACAGTACATCATATTTTCACACAGTCTGGATGGAAAGTGTGATAATGTAGGACAGGAGTGGAAGAACTAAAGTATGAGGAAGGAAGAGAAGAATGCACTACGGTTGAGATTAAAGGAAGATGAGCTATTCAGCAGTCACTGGGTAACAGTAGTTCATTCAGTAGATCACAGGGAAGGGTCTGATTAACCAGTTTTCAGAGGTACAGAATGCATATCTGTGGTTTTTAGCTAGCTCTGGACATTGTATATTGATTAAATGAACTTTTCAGGTTAAAAATTCTTTATGCTGAGTTTCTTTGATGTGTTTTCTGCCATTCAGAAAAGTTTCCTAGCTTACCTGGTATTTTGTGCCAGAATGATAGAGCAGGCTAAAAAGGGCATAGAGAGAATCTGCTTGTATTACTCTTCGTTGTCTGAAGAGCTGATGTAATATTCCCCAACAAAGGCTGCTTGAACTTTTCTTATTTAAGTGCAAGGAGTTTGCTTTTATATGGGATTTTCTGGAATCAGTTAATTAGACATGAAAGACAGTATTTTAGGATATGACTTTTTAAGATGTGACTTGATACTGCTTTTGCATCTATGGCTGAATGTGAAATGCGTTAAAGCGTATGTTGAAGCTAGACTGACTTTCTTTAAAATAGGAAAACTTAAAGTCTTGCAAAGTTCCAGGTGGTGGGAATTGTAAGATTGTTGCCTCACCACTGGGCAGAAGGGAAATTGGTGACTATAATTTGTGATGGGTTGACTCTGGCTGGACGCCAGGTGCCCACCAAAGCCGTTCTATCACTCCCCCATCCTCAGCTGGACAGGGGAGAGAAAAATATAACAAAAACTTGCGGGTCGAGGTAAGGACAGGAGAGATCATTCACTAATTACCGTCACGGGCAAAACAGACTCAGCTTAGGGAAAATTAGCTCAATTTATTACAAATCAGCCAGAGTAAGGTAATGAGAAATAAAACGAAATCTCAGAACACCTTCCCACCACCCCTCCCTTCTTCCCGGGCACAACTTCACTCCCGGATTTCTCCACCAAGCCCCCCCCCAGCGGCACAAGGGGGACAGGGATGGGGTTTACGGTCATCACACGTTATTTTCTGCCGCTTCACCTCCTCAGGGTGAGGGCTGATCACGCTCTTCCCCCGCTCCAGCGTGGGGTCCCACCCACGGGGTCAGTCCTCCACGAACTTCTCCAACGTGGGCCATTCCCACGGGCTGCAGCTCTTCACGAACTGCTCCAGCATGGGTCCTTTCCACGGTGTGCAGTCCTTCAGGAGCACACTGCTCCAGCGCGGGTCCCCCACGGGGTCACAGCCTCCTTGGGGAACCCACCTGCTCCGGCGTGGGGTCCTCCACGGGCTGCAGGTGGAGATCTGCTCCACCGTGGACCTCCCTGGACTGCAGGGGGACAGCCTGCCTCACCAGGGTCTTCCCCACGGGCTGCAGGGGAATCTTCACTCCGGCGCCTGGAGCATCTCCTGCCCCTCCTTCTTCACTGACCTTGGTGTCCGCAGGCTTGTTTCTCTTACATGTTCTCACTCCTCTCTCCAGCGGCTGTTTCTCACTCTCCCAACTTTTTTCCTTCTTAAAAATGTTATCACAGAGGCGTTACCACTATCACTGATTGGCTCGGCCTTGGCCGGCGGCAGGTCCGTCTCAGAGCCGACTGGTATGGGCTCGCTCTCTCTCGAACACAGGGGAAGCTTCCAGCAGCTTCTTACGGAAGCCACCCCTGTAACCCCCCTCGCTACCAAAACCTTGCCACATAAAACCAATACAAATTTTAGCAAAAATTCACCATACCTAAGAGTCAAAAGGTGCGATCTAACTTTCGCCATCTTATTTGCACCTCTGACACAGAACACGCAGTGTGGCAACATGCAACTTGCAGCACATCTCTGCTGATAACTCTTGGACAGAAGGAGTTGCTGGTAACTTTGCTAATTTAGGGGTATCATAGGCAGGTTGTTTAAGACCTTTTTAGTGACTTGATATGGAGTGTTTAAATTTGCCTTTGACTGATTGAGACTACTTTTTTTTAGGTGCAAAATTCCCTATTAAATGGACAGCACCAGAGGCAATTAACTATGGATCTTTCACTATTAAATCTGATGTGTGGTCATTTGGGATTCTCCTGTATGAAATCGTTACATATGGAAAGATTCCTTATCCAGGTATGTGCATGTGTTTATACCGTTACTCTGTTTTTGGTGTTAAAAAGCAAAGAAAATACGCAGGGAAAGAGCTGGCGTCTGACAGTAGTGACAGCAGTGATATGGAAAATGTCTTGTAGGTAATGTTATTGCTTTGAAAACATATAGTCACCGTATGTGTCAATCACGTGCCTCTCTGGGGTAAATTTTAGCAAACAGACTAATGGCACCATGAACACATAGTCGTTTTTATATATTTGAAAGGTGTTGCAACTGCAGCAAATGCTGCATTGTCACAGATCCCAGCTTTACAGTCAGCAACACAGTCCCATAGCGAGGATGCGGTGCTACAAGTTCTAATGGTGCTGGGTAAGCTGCTGGAGTTTTTAATATTGTAACATGTGAAAGTACTAAGAAAGCATGTTTTCACAAGCAAATAGGCTGTAATAATTTGTCAGTGTTAGCTAATCTAAACAAATATGGAAGCAGACCCTAAAGCAGTGCTGTCATACCGCTAGGAATATTTACTCTTCGTTGTTCCATTCAGTTCAGGTATGAGACCATAGAGCAGTACATCAATTATGGCTGCATTAGGTAGCTGTGGTTATGTGCTTCATGTTTCCTTTTTTCCCTCTGTTAAACAAAATACATATTAATGTTTCTAGCACACAGAGATGAAGGGTATTTTTATGCACGCAAAATTGTCACGTCTCAGGCATAGCTGATTAACTCCGGGCAGTAGACTGCATTCATTTAAGCTTACTGAGGTTATGGAAAAATTGACCTAAATTCTCTTATCTTGTGGGCAAATGGGGAAAGTACAGCCACGTTCACCTGTACTGCACATCTCATAGATGGAATAACTTCTGAGAAGAACCCTTAGGATCCTGCAGTTTACAGGCAGTAAAGGGAGAGCAGATATTTCATCAAAGCAAAGCTTTCCCAGTGCTTCCAGTGCAGCAGCTCTTGCTGTTTAAACAGTGAAAATGTTTACACCACCACTTACCAAGCAGCTGGAATTCTGCATCCTGAACTGCCAGAGACAAAGGGACAGACCCGAGTCCCTGAAATGACAGTAGGCTCAACACCTCCGGGCACAGGGAGACCGGACCTCCCACGAGACTCGGGCAGCGGGGAAGGGGTGATGGCAGCCAACTTTACACTATGTTATGGAAGAACATATCAACTTTCCATACAAGAGGTAGAGCCAAACCAGACATTCTCATTGCTCGGTAAGGCTCCGGTCCAGGAAAGCACTTAAGCTCAAGAGTAGCCCCCTTAAACTTCAAGAGGTGATAGGGCTGCTTGCACAGCTAAGTGTTTAAACATATGCTCTGGGTTGGTTTTTTAGGTAAGGGCTCTAAAATATGTGACTGAGTAGCACATCCTCCCAAAGCTTTTCTAAACACTGCTCATGTCCCCAGGAAGGATCAGATGGGAGTTGTGTGCAGCTGAGTAATGCACAGTCCTTCTCACGGTTGGGATACTTTTTTTTCCCCGTTAGCATGTGCTTATGTATCCTGATGCTGCGCTGGGCTCACAAGGTTATTTCTGGATGCCTTGAAAATTGTCCTTCCCTGAGCAAACCTATGAGCTCACCTGGAAACCAGCACTACAAAAAATACAAAACCCAATCCAATACTTCATTCTGCAGCTAAGTCTGCTCTCTCTTTAGCTCCATAAAACATATCATATTTTTATTTTAAGAACAAAATCAATCTGTACAGCAGACACAGTGCTGCTGTACTACTGTGGGAAAATATCTCTTCAAGGGGAAGTCTGGGCAATATTTTTTTAAATATGGGAGTATTTTTATGAGCACCATAAATAGGCCATACACTGTGCATTCATTTGTCAACCAGCAATTAAAGGCGGAAGCCTCCTGGCTGCATATGGGAAGATTTTAATAGTTTGCAGGCATTGCTTGCATTAAATTGGAAGAGGGATATATGTCTATTTTAAATAGAAGTATAAATTGAAATAGCCTGTTACATTGAAAGTTGATACTGAAGAATCAGAAGGGCAGCAAAATAAATGGGTGACCAATTCACTTTACCTGAAGAGATGTGACAGCTTTGGGCAAATTACCCCAGCATGGCAAGAGTAACCTGGTGATAGGTTGTAACCAGCAGCCACTGGAGAGAAACGGTAAATTGATTTTTCAGTTCTAATGGGAATGCTTCAAAACATTATTTTCAATTATTAACCAGCTCCAGCAACTAGGGAGTATTCAGGGTAAAGCTGCATATGAAACAGTTTGAGTTGAAACTGGAAAGTAGTTAATACCTGTAAAGAAAATCTAGGTGGGCAACTTGGTAAGAAGCATTTCCAGCCAAGAAATTTGGAGCTTTTCTGATCTTTGTTCTTAAATTCCAACAGCTGTTTCTCTTCCTAAGAAACTCAAAGCAATTAGTGGGACTATAGTTTCAGGAACTACCTCTGAAATATAAAAAAGTATCTGAATCTCTGGTCAAATGAGTTGAAATCGTTGTTAAAACTAATTTCCAGGTGATTATATAGTATGTCAAACACTGGCAACATCCATACATGCATTCCAATTATGTCCGCTGGTCTTTACAAGATAGGCCACTTTCTATACAGTGGGATTCTTCCTCCATACCACTGTGTTCACATAATTTCCTGGGCTCTAACGCAAGGAAATATGTCTTTATCTGTGAAACTTCACAGGTATTACAGCATAAATTAACAGACATGCACCAAACCTTTAGAGCTAATGTCCTTTGCTAGCATTTAAGAGGGTGTAACAAACACGTGGGATATATTTCTTTTATTGATTAGGATGTAGCTACGGTGAGACAGGTAATTCTCTAGCCACAAAAAAATAAAAACAAAAATTAAAAAAAAGGGAAATGTTAAACAAGTAGCTATTTTGAGAATACTGCTTAGACTGTGGGGTAGACAGGTAAGCCTTTTTGTTTTAAATAAAACCCCAAACATGTGCAAGTATGTTCATGATGTATTTATTATGGAATACTGATAAAGGTATTTTCCTTTTTGTCTTGTGAACTTAGAGGGCTATTTAACAGATAGTTTTCCAGCAGGTTAGCTGAAACACAGGCTTTGTCCTTGGCATTCAGAATGTAACCATCAGCCCTGCAGACACTAGATCTAAGCACTTCCTGTACTCCACAGTACTTAAACTCACAGAATCAGCCCCGTTCTGCACAAAAGCCCAGTAGCAGCAGTCTCATGTAGCAAGCCGACAGTTACCTAAGACTTTGCATAGCGTGAATAACTATTTTACTGCATACATTGTATACAATCCATTTCTTTAAGCTCAAGCAGTCAGATCACTGTTGTTTATAAAATGCTTTATTGACTTTCTTCCTATATTTATTTTGTCTTTATATAGCAGTGATTCCTTATTCTGTGACAACATGCCATTCCACTGCTGCCTTCAAAATACTTTTTTTTTCTACACACATGTGCAGTATTGGCTCAGGGAAACTTCACTCCTTCTTCCAAAGAGGAGCTAAAAATACAAAAGATGTTCCCAAAGTAAGCACTCTGATCCAGACTCAGATTACATGGCTGATGGTATTTCTAGAATAGGTTAAAGCCAAAAGGCTTGAACTGAAGTCAGCTATATGAACGATAGTCATCTTGAATAATCAAAGTAATTCTAACAGATAAAGTTGTCATTTGGTTGTAACTCACATGTGTCCTTACCTGCCAAGTGGCTTAAATCATAGCTTTAGTAGTCAAGATAACACGTACCAAGATCCGCACAGTCTGCAGCAACAGAGCTGCACAGTCACCAAGTCCTTGGGGGAGCACCGCGTCTGCATCTCCACTGCCGACCTTGCTCGGAGCAGGACCCGTCCTGCCTCCTCTCAGCAGAGTGCAGCTGCTCTCCCCGCACCGCTGGGGAACTGGTGTATGCAGGAGCAGGGAATGTCACGCGTGCATCCGACCAGAGGCCGAGTTGCCTGAGAAAACCATGAGAAACTGTAGTCTTAGGCAGAACTGCGCCATGTGGAGCATTGAGCCTGAGGAGCGGCCAGCGGCTGTGGGGTCTGGAAGGGCCTTCTCAAAAGGGAAAGTCTTCACTGGTGGTACCAAATATCTAGGCTGAAGCACAGGTGCTTCCTGCATGCCCAGTCATCAGAAGAAACGGCATTCATTAGAGTACAGAAAGCTTAGAGTCTGTGTCCTGGAGAAGGTAATCCTGGCACAATTACTCCACTGGGCTGTGTAAGATTTACAGAGGAAGGGACAAGATGAAAAGGCAGGTTTCTGGGTAGGAAGTGGTGAGCCTTTTTGTTGGCCCTGGCATAGCTGACCTTCTGAGAGTAGGTGTCGAAATAGTTCTGTGAACCAATCTCTCAAGGATTTAAAAAGGGGGGTGGGGGGAGAGAGGAGGAGGATGGTGTCCAGGACAGGCCCTTCTCATGTGACGTTAGTTGGCATGAGAGGCTCAGGATGCAGTTCTGGTAGTTACAGTTCTTATCCTCTGAAAGAAAACCGTATCAGGGAAACAAAGCAAAGCTCAGCACAGCTGGCAAGATGGTTTTGCACAACAGGCATAGGATGAGGAAGAAGGGAAGGGAAATTGCCTGTTACAAGTAATGATATCACGAGTGTCTGTGTCCAGTACCTTGCAATCGGCAGCACTTGCACAAAAGCTGATGTATAAGAAAATCTGAAACTGTATTGCTACACTGGGCAGGGTGACTGGCAGCATGGTCAATCAGGTAGGCTGCTCTCTGTCTCAGCATGGATGGGGTCTACAGCAAGCATGCTAGAAGCCCTGCAGCTAGAGACAAAGGCTGATGCCAGGGTGGGCTTTTGCTGTGAATCTCAACACTGCTGGAAGCAGAACAAATGGTGGCAGGACTGGTCAGAGGAGCAGAATTCAGCTGGTTCTGGAGACAAGAATTATGATCTCTCCCACAGTCTTGTTAGACTTGGCGCTAAAGAGGTCACTATGCTCAACTGGGGAAACGGTAATCCTCCCCCCAGGATTTCCAGAGCAAGACCCTAGGTGCTGGTGTACACTTGTTTATTGAACTCATATTAGTAGCTACCTTTAATAAGTAGCAATAATCTTGTATGCTTCGGTGAAGATCTTTAGAGTGAAGTACATAAAAAAGAAAAAATAGTTTCTTTAGGAATTGAGATAATTTCATCAAAACTGTCTTCTTTTGTTGAAGGTATGAGCAATTCAGATGTGATGGTTGCTCTTCAGCGTGGGTACCGAATGCCACGCATGGATAACTGTCCAGCTGAGCTTTACGATATTATGAAAACATGCTGGAAAGACAAAGCTGAAGAGAGGCCAACATTTGAGTATCTACAGAGTGTGCTTGATGACTTCTACACAGCAACAGAAGGGCAGTATCAACAACAGCCATAGAACAAAGAACACTTTTTCTATTGACATGGATCATTGGCACAGACTATTATTTAGACAGACTGCTCAAACCAATTACTTCATGAATTTGGATGTCTTAACTGAGTGTGGAAGCTGAAATGCTGAAGGAAAGAGTAATTCTGCAGAGAAATAATGTTTTTATTTGGTTAAAACAGTTCTTCTAAAGCTTGAAGTTCTCCTTAAATGCCTTATGTTTTGCATCTGCAGAAACATCCCAAAGCAAGCAGGCTTTTTGGGGTGGGGAGGGAGAAGGAAGGAAAGCAATTGTGCATGGGCACAGTTTGACAACACCTTCTTAGGATCTAAATCACGTAATACATTACAAGGAGACCTTTATAAAAGGGGCAAGAAGATGCATGAACAGCTGTTTTCAAAAGAAAAAGTCATGAAGGAGAACTTACATATTTAAGACATGGTGATGTTCTTAAATCATCTTTTGTGAAAATTATTTTTATAGCCTTGTTATTTCACATTAGTATCTGGAGTACTGTCACCTCTTGTAAGACTTTCTAAACAGTGTCATGGTTTCCTTTAAGGAAGGGTTATGTATGCAATTCTTTACACTGAAGATGATTCTGTTTGTTTTACTGCTGTATTACTCATACTAAATTTAAAATAATTTTCAAAGCATCGCACAGCCATCACTGATGCAGAAGTGCAATATCAACACACATGACGGCAGAAGTGGCAGCATACCTAGCTCTGTGTTCAACCTTCAGTTTCCCACGAGGCCAAAGTCATCACCTGAAGTCCACGGGAAAGCACAGGATTTTGAAGGAAGTTAATATGTTCATTGCAGTACTAAGACTCTTACCAGTGAAAGTATTTTAATCTTAATTTTTAATCCTCTGTGATTATTCAAGAAAATTCCTTATATTTTTGCTGCTTTAATCAACTAACCTCCAATCTGTTTTACAGCTAAAACTAGCTCTAGCTATCAAAAACAATTTGTGGAAATATGCAATAGGATACCAAGTTACATTGCAATGACACTATAGGTTTGTTGCTCAGTATCTAAATCTAATTCATACAAGTGAATGCAGTTTGCTAAACTCTACATATTGAATTGTTCTATCAAATTACTTACCCAACCAGCTGAGCTAGTGCAATTGCAATGTAACAACAGCATAGATTTCCCCCCCCAAAGTGATAGTAGTTCTTATATCTGAAACCCAGTCCACCTTTGCCACCCCCTCAGCCCAATTTTTTAGGCAAATGGTACTTTGCAGAAGCTTAAAACCCTTTTGATCAACTGCAGGCACACTGAAGGTTTAAGTTCAGCAGCATAAATATTCATTGCTTTTCTTTTCCATTGGCTTCCTTCAGTCAAACTGTGCAGTTTAAGCAGACTATCAGATAAATATGTAAATAGTTTCTATTGTATGGTGATTTTTAATTTTAATAAACACTTAATCTGAAGAAAGTTGTATGGTAGTAATTTGAGGTAAAACAAATGACTGATGTTCTATCCAGAGTGGTAGCTTCATGTGGAACAGGAGAACATCTGTTCATTACCACAAACAAGATAAATGGATTCTGCTTTACTTATACCCATTCGGCTTTGATAAGCTGAAAAGGACCAAACCAGCCACTCCTGCATCCTTATTAGGGTTTCTCTTTGGTCTGGAGAGCAGGAAAAAAAAAAAGTCATCAGTCCTCCACTGTCCTTTAACACAGCTTCTCAAAAGTCATTAATGTAATAACAACACAGTCCATTGCAACGCTTTGGAAAACATTACAGTTAAGAATTGGTCAGTACTTCACTATAGGCTTCATTTTACTTTAAGGAAAAAAAAAAAACAAAAAGCTTAAGATAATGTAACCTTGTCTTTCAAACTATTTCCTGTAGCCAACCAAATAGCTCTGGGCAGCAGGAGAGAACAGGGAAACAGCAGTTAGGGAATAAGAGGTTATAGTTAGTGTCACAAACTTGATAACATATGCTCTCAGACAAGTGATAGACTGTCAAGGTGTAGCACTAGATCATTTGAAATGGTATTATAGAAAGTTTCCAGCATTAGCCTGTTCTGATGATTTTTTTTTAAACTTCTGTTTGAATATTGCTGCTGTTAAAGCAATTTGTACATAACAGCTTTCTTATTTAAGGGACCAACACACAGTGTATTGTATCACTACACCAAAATATTTTTTAGTAGCTGGAACAGTTTTCATGGGAGTAGAACAGCATTTTAGAATTTCTACCATGGAGATATTATAGGCCTTTAGGACTTCTGGAGCTAGATGATAACCTATATTTAACAGAAACAGTTCAAGACATAACAGCACTGGCTCAAGTCCTACATCTCCAGCCTGGCTAAAGACATGGCAGAGTTATTACTTGTCACTGCATTTGCACAGATCAACCCCAAACTCAGAAGACCAGGCAAGAACAGTCACACCAGAGAAGGGCTGCTCTCAGCGTCACGCAGGAAGGCTGCACCACCTAGTGTCCCCACAGGGAGGGTAAAGTTCTTGCTCTGAGCTGGGTCCCCTTCCAGTATGAGAAACAGCATTATAGGGACTGATCAATCCAATTTACTTATGGATTCTACCTTGTTCTAAAGCAATCCTCCAGTACTTACAGGCATGGTACTTTCACAGTAGTTAGAAAAACCTCTCACCCTCACTGATGGAAATGGCTTTAAGAAAGCTATTATTTCAAACTTTATCATGCTCCAGTCTTCCTTCCTTGAGTTACTAGATAAAGGTAAGTAATATAATCAAGGCTATGATTCTTTCAACTTGAGATCTTCATATGTCAATCACTATGATCATCTAGCCTTTAAGTTTATGATCTTGCCTTATGTTGATTTCACTGATTTTCTCACCTTTATAAAATGAACAGTCACAACTTAACTTAGCAATGGAAAATTTTATTATAAATAGACTTTTCAAAGTTTAATGCATATTCTTAGTGGAAATTCAAATTACATTAAAACAAGTTCCTTCTTTAAAAAGCCAAGTTACCTGAAAAACAGCAAGGAGCCAGATAAGACCTCATTTTGTTGCCTCTTTTAGCAATTTGCTCAGTTCAGTCCCAAGATGGCAGTCTCCAGGTCAAAGCCAGAATATTAACTTCAGAACCAAGCTATTCTAACTATTTGAGATTAAGCTTACAAGCCATCTGATTTCTAGGAATCAACAATGAAATGAAATACTTAATTTAAAAAGGTACTGAGCAGCAGATGAGAAACATCCCACTTAGCATGAATCACACATTTATCAGTATAGAAGACCACAATAGCAGTTACTCAAGAATTAAAATTATATTTCTCAAATCACATCTCTATCAACAGTAAAAGCAGAAGTTTAGACCTAAATTTACATAGTTCTAAATTCAACCCTGATTCAATTAAAAAGTTGTGTATTAAATATTTTCATGTCAGTTAACATGACAGTTGAAGATGGCATCTAAGAGTGAGAAAAAGCTATCAACAGTTTAAGATTGATAAAGAAGCCCAGTAATTGCACACTTTGATTAATCAAATATTATTCTTTTGCTTTATGAGCGAACAGTACTTGTTTCCTTGAAAAGGATGAAGCACCTTCATAGTTCCCTCAGCCTTCACCAAGAGGTGTACTAGCAGTGGCTGCTACTGTGGATTTCAGGTTAGCCAACAAACCTCTCCCGGGTTTTTGTTGTTTTGGCTCCTCTATAGAGAAATGCTTTTTCTGTTTGTCAAGTTCTTTCTGCAGGGAAGACACTGTTTCTTCAAGCTCAAGAACACGTTTAGCCCAGTTCTGAAGACTATTCATTTCTTGATCCTATGAGGATAAGGCTGTCTTAGGTATGTGAACACTCCAAGGTCTTTTTCATTAATTTTCTGTTTTGGATTATTTTACTATACCAGTAAACACCCTTGTTATTACTATGCCAAATGACTATTCAGTAGCCATTCTTCTGAATTACTTCTATGTAATTTAGAGAACAGCAAACTACAGGGCCATCAGATCTAGTTAGAGACCAAGTCTAAGAAGCTGATTCTAAAATGCTTATCCACACTATGCAAAGAGTTGCTGTTGTTCTAAGAACCAAATAAAGGCAGCTTTCCTGTCTTAACCTGCAATTACTGAAAGCAAAACTGGTCAAATCAAAACTCTTATAGTCGTAAGTCTGCTAACCAGGACTGAATAAGTGCTTTGAGTGGGCAGAATACAGAGCCTTAAAGATGCTCTCTAATCCTTGTGGTTAACAAAAAGTCACCTTCCTTGTCTTAGAACCATTTAAGAAACAAAGCTCAAGATTAATAATTTTTAGTGTCAGACCTAGACTAAAAAGCATGCAGAAGGTAATTTAATGTCAAAGAAAAACATCACTAAGTAGTCTTATACCTGCCTTGCTTCATTTGCAGATTACAAATGAGGCATAGATACAAAGTGTCAAGAGTTCAAAATTTTCATTTTTTTAAATTTAGGAATCTAGTTGATATCTGAGGTCAGGTGCTGTCAACTTTATGAAGTCCCTGCTTTTGAAGGAAAGATTTCTTCTATTTCAGTATTAATTAGTTTACCTGCCCATATCTCTTATCAAGCTTGGCCACCTCTGCAAGAGTGTCAGTATAGCTTTAAAGCCATAGATCCTTAGGTGTTGCACTAACATTTGTGCACTGACACCTTGCTTGCCCTCAGCAAAACACTTCATGACTATGGAATTCTGAGTAGTATTTTCTTTGCTTGACAATAATTTGTGGCACCTTTAGACTAGCAAGAGTTGTCAGCACGGAGTTACCCTATTGACTGAGTCAATCACATAGACTGAAAAATTAATCTTGTCTTACAAGATACAAAGTCAAGGAGTGAAACACAAGGGTTCTGAGCTTATAATTCAGGAAGTTAGGGATGGAAAAAAAGCTAACATCAAAATAAATTAATAAGACTGAACAGTGTTTTTACACATATAAAGATGCAGAAACATCCAGTACAGCTATGGATACAAGCCATATTAAAGTTGCTTTTAAATTGTTGACAAACCTTGAGCATGATTGTATGCTTCAGTTGACTGTTCTCTTCTGCCATTTTTCTGTAGCCTTCATTAGCTTCTAGCAGGGTTTCATTTAATTTCTGTATTTTAAACTTCAGAGATTTTATAAGCTGAAAATAAAACCCATACACATTGAAGTTCTAAACAGCATGTTTTACGTTAATTCTGTTTATGACCAGAACTCATACAGACACTGTAAGCATTTCTGATTAATACTGAACAGTGCAAACTGCAAGATCAAAGCAATGAACATGAAGTCTGCTTCTCTCGATCTCCTGTCGCAACCCATCATTTCTGGTGATAAAATACAGCTGGAGCATTCAAGAGCTATTGTGCTGAAGCTACTAGATTTACACACACCTGTCAGCCAAAGAACAGCAGCACAGACTAAGCTACTTCTGGAACAGTCCGGTCCTTTTCAGTAAAGGTAGTTAAAAGAACACTCCCTTCTCGTTAACACTACTCATATAATGAATTGGAGCACAGTTACAACAGAAGACCTCACCTTTCTAGTGAGAATATTGATGGATTAAGTCCTGAGAGGGAAAAGAAACTCTGAACCAGCAAAATTAATGTTATATCATTAGTTTACTTCTACAAGGTTGGAGAGAAAATAGCTAGATTGCTAAAAAACTCACCACCTTTTGCCCATGTTTAGTGGCTGAATGGGAGGAAAAACAAGTAGTGAATTACTCATCAAGCATGTACAGATATGTGAGGCAAAGCAGCAGAAGGGCACGGATGGAACCAACTGCTTTAAATTGCTCTCACTTCAGTAATTGCCAGGCAGCATTCCCATCATTCTAACACTTTCTAGCCACACAAAACAATCAATACTGTATCCCCATATAAGCATAAAAGCCAAACTTTCATCAAAATTTTAAACTGACATAGGAAATGGAAAAATTATGTAGAGCTCTAAAGAACAGGAGTGAAAAACAAATGCCAGGGCCATAACATGAGACATTAAACTTGGTAAGGAAAAAGTTATTTTTGGAATACACTTTCTCAATAGAAAGGGATTTAAGTTCACTTTCCATTTACATGGTTTATTAGAACCAGCTGGAACTATTTCTCCAACCCCTATTCCTATTTGTTGTTAGTGAAAGGAGCAAGGCTTGTGTCTTCCCCACTCCTCATCATCTTTAAACATGGGAAACTAACTGTAGCCTTACAAGACGTTCATTCAAGGTACAGATTAAAAATGCATACCTAAAAATAATTAGTATTTGTTTTCCACTCACAGCCTGAAGCTCCTAATTTCTACCTCTATATGCTAATCAGAACATGGGAATCTTGTTTGTTTGAAGAACAGACACATTACCCTTTACTTAAGTTTAAGGGGATAGTGGAGTTCAGTACTTACAGAAAGGACTAGTTTGAGGCACTATTTTGGCTCTAGATCTAAACTGTTACCAGATTCTGTAACTGTTCCCCTGCACAAGAGCAGGCAGCATTTCAGGAAGGAAAGCGCTGAGGCCGTAACAGTAATCTTTACAACAAATTCCGATACAAGGCTATATACACTTCCCTACTTCCAACTCGCATCATGTTAACCATTGGACTTGTTACAGTAGTAGATGCCTTTACAAACTAGAGTAAAGCCAGAACACAGCCAATCTCTGGCAAAAGTCATCCACAATTGGTCAAGGGCTTTTTTGTAAATTTGACACCCATTTGCAGGAATCTTCATATTTGTGTCTACAGTGCAGATCTTTAAGCATTGAACTATGCCAGAGTTTAGGACCATTATCCCCAGATTTGTTAAATACTAAGCAAGAGCTACCTCTTCTTTCTCTTTGCATTGTTTCTGCAATCCTTCATTGGCTCTCTCCATCATCTTGTTCATAAGATCTATAGGCAAAAGAAAAGTTTGCTTTTTAATACACAATACCAAAAGTAAATTGAAATTTGAATATTCAGATTAGATTCCTACCTAGTTCCATGTTATTTTCAGTAGTCAGTATATCTGAATTTGGACCTCCCAGAGCCAACAGCCTCCTTGACTGTTCATCAAGTTGCCTTTCCAATTGCAGTATTTTACTCTCTCTATCCTGAAAAAAAAAGGGCACATGGTAGAATTTGTCTAAATTTCTGCTTAACCTGATGCACTACTGCATGTCCTTCAATTATACTACACATGTATATGCAGTTTTACAATCATTTCACAGGTGGAAGTTGTGATGGTTATGGTTGAGAAATCACAGTAAGGAATAACACTCAGATCATGAGACCTTCTAGGAAGAAGTTACTTTACACAGGAGTCAACTCTTCCAGTCTGAATATTTCCAAACTGTATTAAAAGTAGCTATATGGCAGAAAAGAAACTTCAGTGCATCTGTGTTTAAACACTGTTGTCAATTAGGTTGCTAAATAAGGAAGAACATATTTCATAGAACTAAATTTTAATCTCAATCTCTTTTTCAGTACCTGTCAGATTGCTAGGGTGGTATTTCAGAGTGAGAAATCAAACAAGTGTGTCCTGGTTTCAGCTGGGATAGAGTTAACTGTCTTCCTAGTAGCTGGTACAGTGCTATGTTTTGAGTTCAGTATGTGAAGAATGTTGATAACACTGATGTTTTCAGTTGTTGCTCAGTAGTGTTTAGACTAAAGTCAAGGATTTTTCAGCTTCTCATGCCCAGCCAGGGCACCTGACCCAAACTGGCCAACAGTGTATTCCATACCATGTGATGTCCCATCTAGTTTAGGAACTGGGAAGGGGGGGGCAGGGAATCACCGCTGGGGGACTGGCTGGGTGTCGGTCGGCAGGTGGTGAGCAATTGCCCTGCGCATCATTTGTACATTTCAATCCTTTTATTACTACTGTTGTCATTTTACTAGTGTTATCATTATCATTATTAGTTTCTTCTTTTCTGTTCTATTAAACCGTTCTTATCTCAACCCAGGAGTTTTACTTCTTTTCCTGATTTTCTCCCCCATCCCAGTGGATGGGGGGGGAGTGAGTGAGCGGCTGCGTGGTGCTTAGTTGCTGGCTGGGGTTAAACCACGACGAAGTGTTACCATCAAGAAAACTTATTCATCTAATTCTGGTTCTCTGAAGCTGCCCACTCAGATTTCATGTTGTGCTCTCCTTTGTCAATTAAGAATTTTACATCTTAGGGATTTCATCAGTCTCTTATCTGACTTGCTACCAAGACCATCTTGTTCTTTGAATCTTCCCTTATGCAGCCTTGTGGCCAGTGTAAAAGGCAGCTATAAATACAGAGAGCACTATTAATACTCATTTTCCTCCACCCCAACACAGTGTATAGCTAGGGCTTAAGTGAACATAAAACCAGAGTCTAAGGTGGGAAAAAAGACAAGTGTGAAGGAGCTGGAAAAAGAGGCCAGTACACAATACAGTGTTGCTTGTCAGCACCTGAATGGAGAGCTGTAAAAGCAGAAATGTTTATGTATCACAATCTAACACAGGAACCCACTTCCCTCATGTCTTGAAAGGAACCTGCCTACCAGTGGAGTGAGATGTCTTATCAGTTCCTGGACAGGAGAGTGCAGTGAGAACACCTCTGGTGTACACCACAGTTGTTCTATTCTTCCACTACAGACCTTCTGAAAAGGCTTAGGCCCATGGGTCTCATCTGTTGCCTGGATACACTTAGCCATCTGTGCAGAGGCTAGAAGTAAAGACTGGTAGAGTTGCACACGGCTAACAGGGCTAAGTTGAAAAAGGAATAGCAACTTACCAATGCCAACTCTGAGCAGTTCTAGGTATAAGTACATTCAGTAGATTCAGTTCTCTCCTGCATAAAGTTTGATTTCTCATCACAGTTTCTTATGCCACAATCCTCCCTCTAGATCTTCAGAGCAGAAATCCATTATAGTTAAAATAGCTACCCTGTACTAAATTCCCCACTGCTCTTTCAGACTAGTTTTTTACTCTACACCCTACAATGCCAAGGATCTCCACAAAGCCAGACTGCTGCACACACCATCCCTCTAAGCGTTCCAATCATTGCACTACAGAGATAAAGATGACTTGGAGTTGACTGAACTGTGCCCTCAAACATGAGGAAGTTTAGGTATATGCTACAGGTAGTGTTAGACAGAAGGCATCTCTATCCTTGTGGTTAGCACTGGACAACAGAACAGCTAGGCTGAACTGCTAGTTATTTTGACTGTTCAGCATCACATTTAGGATTCCCAAATGATTCTGTTGTGGAAAAGCAAAATTTACGGTTAAGAGGCTAGCATGCATTTTTTAGCAGCAGTGAAGTCATACCTCAACTTTCTCCTGTTCAGCTAGAAATTCTTCTATGGGAACATAATGGTCTTCAATTTGTTCCATTGCACACACATATGCATGTTTCTTGATTGCCTCTTTATACATTTCAAATTTGCTCTCCAGTTTTTCTTCATAACTGTCTTTCATATCTTCCAAGCGGTTGCTGAGGAGAACATGTTAGTTTTATTTAATATATTAGCATTCCAGATATTACAATCTGACTACATGTGTTCAATTGGCAATATCAAAATTATCTAATCATAAATAGTGAAGTT
The DNA here is from genome assembly GCF_964188355.1 of Buteo buteo. Taxonomy (NCBI): domain Eukaryota; kingdom Metazoa; phylum Chordata; class Aves; order Accipitriformes; family Accipitridae; genus Buteo; species Buteo buteo. Next base: position 36,346,646 of record NC_134173.1, read on the forward strand.
AAGAGACCAAGAAGTACTTTTTTTCCCTTTTCTCCTTTTCATTCTCAATGATCCTACAGACCCGCACCAAGGCATAACTTCTACTTGGCATATACCAAGAAAAATGCTACAGAAGAACACATACTTAAGATCTGTCAAACAAAAGTATTATAAAAAAAAAATCCACCAACAGGTAGTTGAAGCATATTTCCAGGGGGGGGTGTTTCACATTGGGTTTGGTTTTTATTTTTCCCCTTAAAAATAAATGCCAAAATCATTTTGCCTTATTATTTCAATATATCACGTTACTCCTGTCACAATTTAAAAAAATGCCCCAGCAGTAACACAGAACATTACCTCAACAGAGAAAAAGCATCACTGCTGTTTTATGTGTTTGGCCAAAGGCACCCAAACAATTTTAAAGTCAGTGCAGGTGTTAAACCATAGTGTGTTCAGCTGACAACTTAACTTGGGGTTAGTCTCTGTTAACAATTCAAACAGCAGGAAACTGATTTCAAGAAGAAAGAGTTAAGAGGAAGTGAATTCAGCTTGAGGAATCTGGACACACTTGAAAAAAAATCCCCAAATTAGTAACATCAGTGCAGGCAGCCACAGTAATTTGTAAGATAGTAAGCTAACAATGGTTCACAAGTCATCCAGGAGCAAGAATCCAGGAGAGCTCAGAGAGATACAATTCAAACTGCCTTAAGCACATGCACACATATTAACATGACCAAGTTTAAGTTTTGGAACAATCACAAGACTTAGTGGGGTACCTGTAACAATCTTCCACATCTGCTAAATATTAATAATGAGTCAGGACAATCTCCAGTAATTATAAATTAAACAGAGAAAAGGTCAACAGAAAGCAGCATTACTTTTTCATTGTACATGGGAAGAGGCTGATCTATACAAGTTTAATGTTCCTTCTTCCATTTTCATCAGAAGCTTTGAAACTGTCCAGCCCTAACTTCTCTAAATAACATGAGTATGCATGTCTTGCATATACATATATATGTGTATATATAAATGTATGCATTTATACATGTGGAATCCTTCAAGTCTTGAAGAGGACTGCAATATGACTTGCCTCCAGGCTTCCTCTGTTTCCAACAGCTGTCGGAACATTGCTTCTGCCATCTCTCTACGTATCTTCACTTCCAGAAGGAGTTTACTTTGTTTTTCTGCAACTAGCTTCTCCTTTAGGTTCTCTGTAGTTTTCAAGAGATCCTAAATTTAACATATTTCAGTTCAGAAAACAAACTAGAAACACATATTGATATGCATGTCAAATTAAACATTCATACAGAGCCATCCACAGAGGGCATTTCTAGAAGCCTCTATTTTCAGGCAGGCTGCACCAGAGGTTAAATATTTTCAAATGTGAATTTCTACTGCAAAGACAACCTTTCTCCATCTTGATGGTTTCTGCTATCAAAAAGTTTACTACTATTTTGGCATTTAAATAGTAATTTGTACAACCGTTTAACATAAAGCCTACTTGATCTTTACAATTTATTGCTATTAGATTGTATAGCTTTGTTTTTAAAATGGTACACAACTTGTTCCTGCTGTTCCCAAAAGAGCACAAACAACTAAATAATGTTGTTTTAAACATACATACTGCTTCCTTACTCTTCTCCTTGAGCAATCAGTTGAATTCCAAATTTAGCACTTGACCTAACTAGAAAGCTACAGACAGCCTTCCACAACTACACTTGTTCCCTTGGAATTAGACCACTTTAAGTCTAGGTCTGCCTGACACTGAACAGAAGCTTACAGTTCTCATTTGATACAGCTTCCAGCACATCTCGTGTTAAAGATTCTAATATTAGCACTAATAGCAATGACTTTCTTGGGTACAGTTTTGAGTAGATGTGTATCTACCTCATGACTCAGAATGGTGATGTCCACTTCCTCTTCTGCAGAGGTTTCAGTACTGTCAGGAAAGTCATCTACAGATGTGTTAGCATCAAAGTGCACAATAGGTTTGCTGTTGCCTCCAACTAGCTTGGGTGGAAAATAACCAAAACTTTTGGGTAGGATTGTCTGGATTACCTGGAAAATCCGGAGTTGAATGCACTGATTTATCAATGCTGTCAATATTGCAGATATCAGAATACTAGGAAGAAGTGGCATGAATGCATTGTTTTATTTACATTATATTTAATATAAAAGAACATTAACAAAATTTTACTTATCTTTTAGTAAACAAAAACATATCAATACAAATATAAGAATTCAGTACTCTAACAAAGTGAAAATGGGAAAGATTATTGACTAACAAACTTAGTAATGCTTGTCTAGAAAGGTGTTTTCTCTCCCCCTAAAATATGAGGGTTTAGCATAGTTTCTGGGGAATTTAACAAAAAGCAGCAAATCCCTAACACATCTGCTCCTTCCTGAAATACTGTGGCCAGGATTCAGCAATTCTTGCTAGTTACGTAAATATTTTAAGTATGTATGTCATAGAACAACACATCAGAGAAGCTTGTCTCCTCAGTGCACATTCTTACCTTATGATGAAAGTTGCAGCTGAAAAGAATTAGAAAAAACTTTCTCTCAGAGCATATTAGACATGTCATTACATACTTAGAACATGTCAGAACTAATCCATGGTTCCAGACTAGAAAAGGACTTTATTTCTGCCATGAAACACAGCATAGCACACCATCCCACTCTGCAAGCAGCAGCTTCCAGGGAAACTGAATGAACTTAAGACCAAGCATCAATCCCAAGTCCTGAATTTAATGGGAGGCTGACAAGCAGAGCTAGCAGAAAAAGCATAAAAGCATGTCAACTTAACAGAGGGGGTTTTCCCTTCAAAGGAGAGGAGCACGCTACCTTCAAGCATTAACTTATCAATGAAAAGTCTTCCCTTTTTGTTTGTTATTAGTTACTTGCACTTAACCAAACAGGAGCAATGCAGACACAAGAGATCTCATTTAGGCTACAAAATGAGAAAGAAGCTACTTCTTTTACTGCCACCATTAGCTGTCCAACAAGTTTTGAAGAATTGTCATCTTGTGCAACAGATGCCTAACTGCACACAGGTTAAACAATTCATCAAAAGCTTGAATTGAAATCTTGCATTTGCTCAGATATATGGTATAACCAGTCATATCTGAAAGTCCCCTGACTAATTTTTACACCGAACTGAACAAGCCAGACAGCTGCAGCTATCTTAACTTCTTACCATAAATAGGTTTGAGGATGCACGAGACTATTAGAAGCCTTTTAGAGGGAGGCCACATGCAGAAGAATTCATATAATGCATCAAAAATCCGAATCACACAAGTCCATACAACCTGATCATTTCACAAACCAACAGTAACAAAGAAGGCAGAATAGCAGAGAAAGTAGATGCACTCTTACCTGTTTGGCTATAGCTGAAAATTTCATTACATGTAGTGTTTCATCATATGTGGAAGCATGCTGATTAATGTTTACAATCATACAAACTTTGCCTTTTCCACAAAAGAACGGCTGAAACAGACGAGTCAATTTGCTCTCTCTGAATGGAATATAGCTTGGCTTCATCCTCATGGAGAAAAGAATAATAAAATTGTGAAACAAAAAAAATTGTAAAATTATGTGATACTGTAACTTAGCTTAATTCTGTTTCTCTTTCAGGAAAGAGATTCAGTAGGATGCTCATACTTAAGCCTAAGCTATTTCATATCAAAGAGCAAGGTCTTTCCTGGATCTCATAAGCTCTCCAACAAGCTGAATTATTTAAAAGTAAAAGTAGTATAGTGTCTGCATCGCAGTTCCCTAGTGTTACAACGCAGATACTGGAACAAGCCAAAAGCTAAGTACAGGACATCTGTCAGCTGTCTGATGAATCTACCTGTATAATTTGGAGGTGGAAGGGAAGAGGACAAAATAGGAGCTCTGTACACAAAGTGTATTGCTCATACACACACACTAAAAAAAACTTGGTAGTTTGCTGCTAATTGCCCTTTTTTACTCTCCACAAACAAGTTTTAGAAACAAAAAAGTTCATTTCACATGTTCCAGTGACATCTGTAATAAAGAAAGCTTACAAGATTTTGTAGATTTCAATTTTCTTGTGACTACGCAAACCTCTCACAGAAACATAAAGGGATGCTTAGGCTTTCAACCTAAAACTTGGCATGTTGTTTACAACTTGTCACTTACTTCGGATTTTGATTTTGCTTCAATGCTGCAATGCATTTTCCAAGGATATGAAGAGAATTATTAATATTTCCTGCTTCTTTTAGTCTATCTCCAAAGGCTTGTGTTTTATTACACCTCTCTGATCCAGCCAAGTCACAGAAAGATAACCTGCATGAAAGAATTATCCAGAACACACATATAAACTTGTTTCTAAACAGTATGAACATAGAACTGCATGGTTTTTTATTTCTTTATGTGTCTAAAATGTAAATAAGTGGCTCATTTCAGCCTACCTAGATCACAGAATAAGTTGTATTTTAATGTTGACATCTTGTCCAGGAGGCATTACTCAAGGTATTTAGGATAACAGCAATAACCTATCTTCCCATTGTATATAAAGACACTTGAACAAGACCGCTGCTCCTAAGACAGTCTATTCAGCATATTCAAAGAAGTCTGCCTGTAGCATTCATCTAAAACTTTGTAGGCATTCTTACATAAAGAATTCAGTTTGGGAACCCAAATTGTGTGGCAATCCTAAAGTAAGGACTTCCAGACAAGATAAGAGGGATTTCTGAAACAATTTTGCATAGTGGGGCTATACTACAGAAGCACTTTGACCATCACCTTCACCAGTTCCAGCACTGAAAGGATTGCAGGATAGTAGTATGCTTCAATACACTCCAGTCTGCCTCTTTTGGCTACAGAACCATTTGTTCACTATTGCAAATAAGAGGCCAGAAGTCCTTCCCAGATCACCTTAGAGCTCTTTGTTTGGCTACAGCAATTACATGCTACTGAACTTAGGCTACCGAGTTGTCCCTCATGGTACAATAGGTTACAGTCAGAAGCAATTATCCTGGATAATCAAGGAATCTCATCACTTTTGCTTCATATTAATAAAGCCCTTGAAATACAGGCACCTCTGGAAGTTCAATAGTTTATGTAACCCAACTATTAGTCACTTATACATAAATTTATTTACGTAAAGTAACACCTTTGTAAGATCATAGCCTTTCACACAGCTGAAGTACATATTAATACTATACATATTAATAAGGCACAGATTTCAACAGTGTGAAAGGCTATGATCTTATGATCTTTATCCTTTTCAGTACACTATTAAGAGCTTTTTTCTTCCTTAAGCAACACACAGACTCTGTCATTCATCTAACAGCTGCTGCAAGCTCTGCCAGGGGAATACACCAAGACAGGGAACGGCAAGGAATAAAGATGCAGTCATTTCCTCAAGTTGTCTTTCCTTAGAGTATTTATCACTGTTATGTCTGACATTAAAAGCTGTTATCTCACAGTGGAGTATATTTATTACCCTCTGCTCAACAGAGACAAGAGAGAAATCAGTAGGAGCTAGGACTGAACTAAACCACTCTGTTACAAGGCTGTTCTCATTTTTCCATATCAAGCTAAATGGACAATTAATCAGGAAAAAAAAAAAATCAACAAAAAACCAAAAAAGCTATCTAAGTGGCTTCAAATCAAAAGATTAGGCCACTTTCTCTAAACCACAAAAGAACAGAGGGCTGTAAGGACTTAGCACTGCTCTAACAGGGTGCACCTACATCAGCACTTTAGATAAGGAGAACAGTTCTTAAGCAAATCACTTGATGGTTCCCTCTTACTGTAGATTGTACCATGGAGCAGTCCCAGAGCATGTTCACTTGCATTCTTTTTGGATGATAGACTTAAATTTGCATTCCAGGAGCACATCAGATATGCTGCCACAAACATTCAACCCATAAACTCTAGTCTGGTCCCAAAGTAGAAAGATACACTGGCATAGCTCGCACCTTGGGTCTTCAGCACTAACTGCTGCACTCCAACTTTAGAGATTGGCGTTTATCAGCCAGCCATTTGAATTCTGCTCAATGGAATATATAGTGTGGTACTACGTAGTACTACTCTGTCCCCAACTCCCCATTATGTAAGACTATATATATAAATATTTCCCTCAATTTACATACTACTGACAGAGTTTTAACAGGTTCCTTCAGCCAAACCTTAACAGAATGACAACAAAACACTTCTACATCTGTCCCTACCAGGTTTCCAGTCAGTTTTATGCAGCCAGTGGAGTTCTGATTTCCTTCTCAGCTCTCAGAGGATTTGTTTTTTAAAAGAAAGTTCACCAGTTTAGCATGCTTACACCTTATCAACTTTTCTAAAATATTTACATTCTGGTAATCAGCTGAAGCAGTCACTTACTCTGAAACTCCAAGAACACGCGGCTGATGCTCGTCAGTCAGCTTCAGTAGCCTGATTGAAAATATACTGTGACTGGAATGGAAAGAAGTCCTTTTTAATAACCACAATTATGAAAATTAAGCAGTCACTGAAGCAAAATAAAATTTGTTTGCTACAGAAAGTTCAGTGATGAAGAAAGAACAAGAATTAATTCACTAATTTACATTAGTTACCTTCACAATGCATTCATTCAGCAGCAAAAAGAGGCAATAAAAGTTGTATTTTGTGACTTTCCATTTCTTTTGATGCAGGAAAGGGAAAAATATCACATGAAGCCTACAAGCTGTCTTGGAGGAAAAACAAGCTGGTTCACTTAAGTCTACTGATCAGAAGATGAGTACTCAGGTAGCCACTTTGTATGCAAACTTTAGGCAGTATCTGAACTCAGTAAATCTGAAGAATTAACTTAGAAATAAATAGGTTGCAAACAGAAGGGAATAAGTTAAGGTTCGACAGTCCTGTAATCTTGCCTACTTCAACATACACAGTTGTTTGTTCTGTTGTGAAATTACTCTGTTTTCTAGAAAGGTTAAATTTGTAACACCTGAAAATCCAGTCATTCTGTTTTAAACATCAACCTACAAAGACAGTGGACATGCTGTCTGAAACCAAAGAGAAAATCCCAGAACCAGAAGTGCCCTGTACCCAGTTTATCCAGTAAATCAGGAACAACAGAAGACAAACTTATCTAGTATATTTAAAGCAGTGCTTTACTTCTTAGGACCAACCCACAATTTAAGAATGAAGAGTTTCTAACAAAAACCCCAACCAAACAAAAAAAACCCCAAACCAAAAAACAAACCCAAAAATTTAGAAACAAGCTAAGTGGAAATCTGCATATTCTCTGGAGCAAAAAAGAAGACATTCTAGGTACAAAACTCTGCCAGAAAAGCACACAATTCTTTTCCACACTACTTGAGGCTTGAGTGAAATTCAGGTGGAATCAGCATGAAATTTAACGGCAGCTGTCTTTAGCTAATACAGAACAGCATAAGTCTTGCTTTTTAGAGAAAAAGCAGGCTTAGTAACACTATGAATATATTATCTAAATATACAACATGGCCCTTAAACACTTAAAGGACAAATTAGTAAAAGGACATTAAAATCAGGTAAGAAGGCATTTTCAGCAGAACATATACCACCTTCTCTATTTCCTCCCACTCCATCAAGCCAGATTCTCCCTGATCCCTCTCCAGAGCTGGGTAAGAGCTAGGAGCCGAATTCTTAAGATACCAAGTAAGCTCAGCTAGAACACAGCAATCTAAAAGCATCTAGATAATCTAGCAGCACTGCAAGGTACTGCATGACTCGCTCCTTCCTACATCCCCTACTGACAGGCTCCAGGTTTCCAAGAACTATACTGCCAGTGATGAAGAATCATCCAGCTTTTCCTTCAACATCCTCACACAGCTATTCCCACTCAGCACCATTAGCATTTGCCAAGATGTATAGCCCTGTTGGCACTCAAAAATGAATGTGATTTGATCTTTTTGGTTGTCCAAAGCCATGAATAGCAATCCAAGTCCAGCTACTATTAAAGTCATAGGGCCTCTCCTAGCTTTCTTCCAGAAAGAATTTCATAATAAAACCTGAATAATCAAGAAAAGTCTTAAACTATTATTGAAGAGTGGTTCATTTTAAACATATTCTAAAGTCTTCTTCTCCCTTCCCCACCTCCCTCCCCTTAAAAGAAAAGGGACAGAGTATGCTTATAATTAGAGGAACAAACCTCCTACTTGATTGCTCATTCATTCTAGTACAAGCAAAGCTTCGGTTCTTGTTTCCTATTTTTAGTATTTTGCAGGCTTCTTCAGTGGTCTGAATGTTAATCCACTTTAAATCTGTGAAAAGAAACCTTTTACATACACTTCTGATCATCAAAGAAATTCTGTGAAACTGCTGAGGTCATAAACCAGTATTACCTTTAACATAAGAATTTCCTCCTTGATCCTCACAAATTCTTAGGACTCTGCGCTTCTGAGTTTTTGATGTAGATAATACATTTAATAGGTCATACACATATTCATTATAAATTTCACAAAAGGAAATCCACACAGATGCCTGTGTTCTTTGGTGTATCTTAGTTCTATATACATCAAGTGAAACAAAGTTCTTCTCTGCTAACCCAAAACAGAGAAAGAGTTCAATGACCAAACAACTCATTTGATAAATTTTAAGTACAGTGTATAGAACCTTCTAAAAGGAGGAGGCTTGTATATATGTCTTGTACAATTAGATACACAGTATTGCATAACTCCGAGTTTACCCCAGAACATTAAAACTTCCTAGCAGTCACCTGTAACCAGAACATGCCCAGGTTCTAAGCTATTGCCCCCCTCTACCACAAGCTTCCAGCAGTTTATACATTAGCTTTGCAGAACTCCCCCAAAAGGAGCAAAGCTATCAAAGTATTTTTACATAGTTACTCTTTCTCCAGAGTTGAGCCATTAAAACTTGGTTAAAAACTACATATATTTACTTTGTAGTATACTATAGAGATTTTTTTAATCCACCAATAGTTACCCACTTACATTCCTAAATTTCTATTAATTGTTTTTCCACTTTATTTTACCTAGTGAATCAGAAGGAAGACTTTTTGAAGTACAGTTGGAAGAATCCGACTCCACATCACACATATGTGTTATAGTATTTGAGATGCTTTCTGTCTCCTTGAGAAAATAAGAGACCATTACATTCACATGAACAGACTATGAGAACAGCAGAAGTTAAAAATGACACTAATTCCAGTATTTAAGATTTAAATATTGAAGTAGTATTAGGTGTTAAGCCACTCTTAGTCTGGCTGCAAATGAAATGTTTTTAACAGTACTGAACTTAAATCAATAAATGATTTTTCCCCTCACAAGAATTATTGCTCTCTGCTACTCCCAGCAACCTGTTTTGGAGGCCAATTGCTGCTAACATAGGTGACTTACTTCACAGTTCTGGGAGAAACAAGATCCTCTGTCAGACTGTGACAGCCCAGAATGCCTTTATGAACTACTGGACAAATCTGAACAGCACTTCAGTCAACCAAAAGAACTGGAGAAGTTTCTTTCAGGGGTAGAGACGGCAGGGTGGTAGGTAGTAGAGAGACTAAAGCAGCAGAGATTCCTAATTTGCTTGCTTGTTGCAAGTCACTTTTGCAAATCACAGGCTTGTGCCAGGTCTGTGAGAGTATGAGTCAAACTTACTTTAAGACCTCAGAGTGAAATGACAGTTTCATAAAGGACTTAAAAGATCTGATAAACCAACAGTCTATGTTGGTTTAATTCAGACTGAATTAAAAGGCCATTAAAAATCCTATATGGATACAACAGTTTAAGTACACACATTTGCTGAATTTCTTTACATCAACAGACTTATTTAAAAACCTGTCAAGACTTGACATAGGCTTCAAATTACCCCTAGGAAAACTAGTGTAACGAAGTAGCAACTCCCACTATGTAGAGATTCCAACATCTCCACATACTACTTCCCTCCCCATATTTTATACACCAATATAAATTTTCATTAGTACATTCACCCTGATTTCCCAAAACCCAATCCTGACAGAGGGTCATCCTACAAGAGAAGAGGGGAACAGATTCAAAGAAGTAAACCATAACGTTCTAGCTATACAAATGCAGTGCTAAGTTTATTATTATGGAGTGTCTACTGATGCCTGTGTTACTCACTTGGTATATCCAAAATGGAATTTTTAGAAGAGAAAAGTATGAAGCCATACTTTCAGATCTTATATTTTAAAGATGAATAGCATATGATTTTGTTGTCATTTATTTTATAAGTGACCATTTTGCAAAGACTGCACTGTCTATATGTTTATATTTTTTGAGTAGTTACAAGTATAACCACAAGCATGGATTCTATTCATTCTGTTTGTGAAGTACAAAGCAGAATTCTAAAGCAGGGTATGAGACTGACAGGCATGGCACATCTACATGTGTCAAAAATGTAATGGAATGTAAAAAACCCAGTACCACAGTACTTGTGCATGTGATAAGTTTTTGTAAAGGTATTTCAAGAAAACTGAGTGAATTAACTATTTTGCTATACTGTTCTTCAAATCATAAGACCAAATACAGAAAAAGAGCATGAAGATGACTGCCTGAAAACAAGTAGGAACAGGAACTGACATTGTTTCCCAGTGACAGAAGTTGACATTTAACAGCAAATACAGGGACAGGTGGGAATAGGAATGCAAGTAAAGCAGCTTTTAATGCAGTAAAAACCAGTATTTAATCCCATGAATAGAACAAGTAAAGGAAGGAAAAGGAGGGTGTGAACTACGCCAAGCAAGAGTTTTTGCAGCAGTACTATATAGAGAATATAAACAGTAGAACATTAAATACAAGGGTATTGCAGTAACTCAGAGCAGTTTAAACAGAGAATGAAAGGAACAGCAAGCTCTTTCTGCATAACATGTAAACTGAGCCTGGGAAAAGGGCCTACAGAAATCCATGTAAACCAAAACCAAGCCCACCAAACCATATCTGCTCTCAGATTACAAGCTTGAGTGAGCATCAGAACAGTGATGCTATTCATTCACAAGCTATCAAGAAGCATGGCTTCAGTACTGGGGATAGCCGAGCTATCACTATGGAAGCATTGTAACACACAAGCAAGGTCTTGTCTTGTATTATTTTCTAGATGCATTTTTACCTTTCCTTCCTGATGGTGGAGTCTTGCTCGCTTTTCACTGTAGCGCATCAGCATCTAGATCACCTACTGTAACATTCAGTAACTAAACTATTAATAAAGTCAGACTGTGATTTAACAGAAAGGAATATTTGTAAAGTATAGAGTTATCTTCCAGAAAGGAATATTTGTATAGTTATCTTCAAAGATATTTGACCTCCTGTTCTAGACCTTGAGCTCCTGCTTGTTCCTTCTTGCAAGCTTGTAGGTTCCATAACGTTTTTAAAAATATTTACCTACTATCCTCCTGATCATCTCAATTTTTCTTTAACACCCCCACCCCTTGCACACGCACATACATAGTGCGAGTGAGCTTTTAAGACACTCTCAAAATACAGAGTCTTTAGCATCTCCTAGATTTTTTCATCCGAGATTTTTCCTCAAAAGTTAACCAGACCCAGACTAAAAGTTTGGTTTGAAGAGTTTAAATTAAGCAATAGAATTTAGAGTGGAACTTTACATATGAATTTGATTCATAGAAGGATATTCTTTCAGAGCTAAATGGAGTACTTTAATACCAATGTTGTTAAAGACCACAGAAAAAAAGAAAACCCAGCAATTATTACTTCTATACTTCCCAGAATTCAGAGTTGCTTTGAAGGATAATCAGATAAGCCTACTGCATTTTGGGATTAAACGCACAGAATCACAGTTCAGGTTAAAAATGTTTTGAACAACAGGAAAAAAAGCCAGACATCTTGTGACAATTTGCAACTGGGCTTAGAACAGTCACACACAGAAGGGTGCCCATTTTCTGGTGAGACCCATTTCTTACACTGAAAACAGAAATGACTAGATAAGGAGAACAGGAAGCTGCCACAGTAGAAACTCCTCTATTCTACCTACAATCTTCAGAGACCAGAATTAAAGATACATTCAATCCTCTAAAGCAGGCTGTAATCCTTTTAGGAAATTATTTTTGTGGCATCTCACTTCACTTGCTGTATCAGGAAAGTTTCTTTATGAAGTTATATAATCACAGGTTTACAAACTTTTTAATCTGCCTTAAGACTGTCTTCCACCAAAACGGATTCTTCTGCCTTCTTTGCTGCCCATGCTAAGTCATTGCCACCATCTGTCCTGAGGTATTACTGGAATTTGAGCAACTGCCCTAAGATGCAGCCTGGGAACCTGATCCAAAAGAAGATTCACTTAAGAAACAGGTTTTAGATAGGTCGGCTCTCAGAGACTTTTCAAGAGCTAGTGTCACCAGTGTCAGAACTGCTCCTCTATAGAAATCCAGGCTTTGGCTTTGCAATGGTTTTTGGTTTGAACTGTGCACTGCCTGCTGCAGAAAGTTCTTCCTGTTTACCCTGAGCTTCAAAACCAGCCAGTTGCCTTATTATTCCAAGGTTCACCAAGTATCCATACTGTATATTTAGATAAATCTAAAGAACCAATAGTGAAACAGAGATTTTATTAAAGATAATCTGTTAGGAAGCTTTTAAGAAGCTTCATTCAGTAGCAAGGAAGTATTTGGCCACTGACCTCTTTCAGTGATGCAAGAATAGCAGTTTTTATGGCTTCTTCTTGCTTAACTTGTGCATCTTCCAGTTTCTTAACATTGTTGCTCAAATATGGTTTGAAGTTCATCTTCAGGTAATGTCTTCCCCTTATGTGGTTAAAAATCACATCAAGTGAGCGAGGTAAAATACCAAAATCTTTTGAAGTCCCTTAAAATAACAAAAGACAAAATGTAGACAGACATTCACATAAACTTCTCATTGGATTTTTGACTTGGTTGTTATATATGCTTTTTGGCGAACATTTTATACCTTGGATGGTGAATGTCTTGCCTGCATTTGTAACCCCATAAGTAAACACCAGTCCATTCACTCCATTAACATATGCTCTTACTATCTCTTTCATTGAGCCTTCAAAAAATTCATGCTGAGTAGTTTCTGGTCCAAAGACCTTGGAGAAGTGGAAAAAAAAAAGATAAAAAAAGGAGTGATAAATGGCACAAAGAAGTTTAGTATATCAAAATACTAAGCACTGATTAATAGTGACTAGCTTTTCAGAGCAAGCTGAGTAGGAGATATCAGCTTAGTTTTCTGTCTTGCCTGAACCCTTTCTGATTCAGCATTTTCTGTTGGGTTCTCATAGGATGCCTGCTTAATTCTGAGAGGCACTCAGGCTTACACTTGTTTTTTAATATTTTCCTACACGTAAAATAAACTGCTCAGAATGCTACTGAGCACATACTGTTTAGCAGATACTTTCAAGAGCTCTGCTGGTGATGCACAACTCCCTCCTCACTCTGCACCAGACCCACCATTGATGAGATCAGCATTACAATGGTGTAAATGACTCAACGCCTGGAGTTGTTTATCTTTTCATACTGTAAGAACATAACTCTGTTACCTACTGCAAGAACTTAAGAAACTTACTTCCAGTATAGAAAGTTTAAGCAGTTAGGCTACTATTCTTTCAAAAGTAGGTCCCTAAACACATGCTTACATATGTATGCTTACATGTGATTTCCTGTAACACTTCCCAGATGAGGGCATCTGCAGGACCAGCAGAACCACAGTAAGTTTGTGCCTACAAGAAGCTTCTATGGCATCTAATCAAAGAAAACAACAGAGCTGCCAGAGAAGCTTGCTTGTCTCATCTAATATGCAACTCCATTGTAATACAGCTTTCTTGACAGCCTAACAGCAAATAATAAGCAGTCTAGTTTTTTTACTGCAAGTACCACCACATGTAATTAAAAAAAAAATTGCACTGTATGATATAGTAGAAAATTCAATTTTTATCATCATAGTGGAAACAAAAAAACCCCAAGTTATAACTAAAAATTAGGAAAAAGTTTGCCTACCTGAGAAAAGGTGAACCTGTGCACAGAATGACCAATCCCTCTTTCACTGTTTTTCGTTGCAGAAGACTCTTTGGGTGCATTAAGAATAACTGTCTGGGGATCTTCAATAGTTACACAACCCTTAAAAACCATAACAAGGTAAACCAAAACACCATGCAAAATTATTTAGGAAGCTAGCTATCTGAAAAAAAACCAAACCAACTCAAAACAAACTAGTGTTTTCATCTATTTACTAGAGCTACGAACAGTTGCAAAATTTACATAGAATCTCTCAAGGCATGCAACAACTACAGAGAGTCACTTCACATGAAAGCCAGAGCATAGACAAAGTTAAGGCAATTGCCTGAAGTTTTCCAAGAGGTTTAAAAATTTTCTAGGATTCCTTCCAGCAACTTTTTTTTTTTTTTAACTTTCTAAACCCTGGTATTTTGTGATTGTGGCTCGCAGTACCCCACACAGCTATGAAAACAAAGCTATATAGAAATTTAGTGGTTTTGCACTTCAATCATTTTCAGTGTGAAACAAGCTATGACCAGCATAAATAAAGTAAAAAAGTTTGAAGCATTAGCCTTTGATTGATAGATGGTATTATCAGCAATGAAGGAAACTTAATTAGTTTCAAGACTAATTTGATTGCCTTTTCTCAATTAAGTAAAGGCAAAATACAATTACCTAGCATTCACTAACTAGATACATATAAAATGCAGTATCACAGGAAAATTTATTTTACACTAGACAGGCTACCAAAAATACAAACCAAAGTACCAGTATAGCTTAACAGTGTATTGAAGTACCAGCTGCAAGTATTGATTGTAACTAAATCTGACATTTATGTTCAGAGGCTGGCCAGAGTTGGTAAGACTAATAATCTATGTGTAGCACGTACATAGGAAGTACTGCTCTTCCTAGGATACTCAATTAAAAAGTCTATTTATAAACTGGTATGGAAGTTCTAAGAAGCTAGGTACTGAATTTACACCAATCACTTGCTCACTGTGGAAGGCTCTAAATGCATATACTCTTTAACATTCCTCCACATTGCCAGAACAGGCATGCTGGTCAGATGTACTAAATCCTAGAGTTCTACAGAAGAATCCAACTTCTGCAGCATGTGCCATCAGCTGCCATGGGCCTCACAGAAGCTTCTGAGTAGAGGCCCTGAAGTAGTCAGATCTGCAGAGCTGGGATCCAGCTGGTAACATGTCACTCTTGTTGCCTCTCCTAGCTAACCCCACAGGTAAGTTGGCAGGAGTTGGACCATTTCTGGCACCATACACATAGTTGTATCCAAAGAACACAACTTCCTGCTCTCCAGCCAGTGACTCTGGAGAATCACTGGCAGTTGTATCAAGAGTACAGAATTTCATCCAGAGCTCTTAAGCTTTACTTGCATAAATCATTACCTCTATAAGCAACAACAGATCAGTTACCCTGTTGATATTCTCTGTTTAAAGTGTCAGTCTACAGCTATAAGAAAAAGGGCTTGGGTTCTACTTTCTTCTTTTCTTGTTACACATTTGGAGCAAAGATACTTTCCTGAAAATTATGCATGGCAGGGAGGAAAAAAAGACCTAAAAATTAAGTTGATCTCTCACTGATTATAGAGATGGGAAGGGGTTTTTTTCTTCATTTGTTACCAAGCATCTTCCTCATGGATTCGGGTGATAGTTAAGAGAGTAGAAAACATTGAAGGCTTTGAGGATCTTTCAAGCATTCATAGTTTTCAGAGGCTGAGGAAAAAGCCTTCATACCATGCAAAACAGGTTATACAGCTATATGTTGGAAGACCAACTATTTCATCATGAACTACTTGAAGACGAGCTTTAAAAAAATCTAGTACAAACTTCAACGTTACTTTTTTCCTCCCTCCCTGCTTTTAAGAACAAGTAGTTTCACTAATGATCGGGTAGTCAGAAATTTCCCATTCCAAAGAGGAATGAGATAACTCATAAAACAATTTGATTTTGTAAATCAATTTACCCTTACAGCCAGCTCAGATTGCTGAATGATACTAAACTGGAAGCACGGTGACAGTGCATGCTACTCAACAAGAACTGCCTAAGGAAAGGTGAACGGAAGTTGAGGGGGAAAAAGAAAAAATCCAAGTGAAAAAAATACAAAGGTTCCAACTCTGACAGATTAAATGCAAGAATACATTTTAAGAAAGAAAAATCACAAGAAGCAAATCAGAACTAATATTAAATCCTTCTCCAAACAGGTCAGGAACAAGAGCTCTATCAAAGACCCTGTGAGGCCCTGCAAAGATGAGGGCTGAGAGATATACACTGTAGACTTTGTCCTCCAAGCACAGCTAAATGAATTCTTTGCATCAGTGTTCACAATGGATTAGCGGGGGGAGAGTATTTCTGTGTGTTTGCATGTGCACATGTATGTGTGTGTAAAACCCTGAAGCATCCGAATCTGACAGTATAAACAGCAAGTCACCAGGACAAGGTAGTAGACTATTCAGGCATTCCAAAGAAACTCAAGGGCAGATACCCAAATTACTCCTAGAATTGCATAATCTCTTCCATGAAACTCCTTCAATTCTTGAGCACTGTACAGAGTCAAGAGTGACACCAACTTTTAAATAATGTACCCAGTGGAATTTTGCAGAGCTACAGGTGTGCATGTCTGTACCACGCAAATTAGTAAAAATTGTGATTTAAAAAGTTACGTTTATCCAGGTGTCCACTAATTCTATTTGGAAGCAGTACATAGCTTTTATAAAAGAAAGTCCCAGCTTACAATACCAGGTGTTCTTTGGGGGAGAAGAAAAACTTATTTATTAATTCTACAACTAACCTGAGATTCACGGTTTTCCTGCTCGGCTATAGAAAAGGGCCTCACTCTCAAAAAGACTTTCAAAGGTTGATATGCCTATTCATTAAAAAAAAATAAAAATACACAGTTATAATAGTGACTTTTTAAACAGAGCACCCCCAAATCATATCAGCACACACCTCTGATGCAGTATTTCGTGTTTATCTTACTGCCTCACTTTCTCCTTCATTGTGCAGTTCAGACCCTAAGCTTTTATTTGCTTCTTTACCTCCTCATGTCCTTAAATAACCCCTTTTTTGTCCATCCCGTCCCCCCCCCCCCCATTAGTGTTCTTTCATTGCAAAGCCAGTATCTTGATTTAAAAAGAACACACTGGAGGCATAAACTGCACTGCTTCCACCTTCTGGTCTCCCTCTGTATTGAATGCAAGCTGTATTTTTTAACAGCTGCTCCATAGTACTGCACTTCCATTTTGTATGGAGCATATTCAGTTAACTGACTGACACATTCTTAGCCTCAGGAGACTGCTTCATTATCACCATCCAGGCACTAGCCCCTCATCTTCCTCACAATAACAACCATGAAACAGTTCTCAGTTGCTAAGGTGGGCTTTTCCATCCTGTATCATTACACCAAAGTCTGCCCATCCAGGTGAAGTGGTAATAGCAGGGAGATTTTGAGAGGGATCCCAGCATTCCTTCCTTTCTCACAGAGCTTCAAAGTCCCTACTTTGGTAAATCTGTCTGCCGAATGAACAAGTTGGCTGCCAAAGTTCTCCACAGACCTCCTGTGACCAGCACTCCACTAGTCATAAAAAATTAAGTCACCTGAGGGAAGATGATCAGGAAACCTACCATTCTAACAAAGCAGAGATGGCTGTACTATCTTTGAAAGCGTACTGCAGCACAGCATTATAGATTTTTATTTCCAAGCACCTAACAACCTTTCAACAAGGATCTATATCCTTTTTAGTTTACTAAACAGAACGGCACAGTCACATTACGTTCAAAGAGCAATTACTGAAGTCCTTTATTCCCTTCTCAAAAGCTTAGCCCAATGCATCACATAGCATTGACCATCTGCATTTGCTACTGGCTGTGATCTATTTGCAAACAATGAGAAGTAAGCAAAAGAGTCAAACACATCTTGGGGGCAGGGGAATAGAGCAGTTCTTACCAAATAAATGTTTGGCAGAATTAAAGCTTAAAAACCCCATAATCAGAAGATGTATTACAAAACCAATCCACACCTCCTGTTCCTCTGTATTAGGCAATACCGTTGACTCCATAGGTGAGGGTTTACCCGCTATGTTCAGAAAAGAAACTGATTCCAGTGTATCAGATACTTCTGCAGAAACATAGTCTTGGCCCTCATTATCCATTGTTCTGTGCAAAGGAACTTGTAAGGAAAAAAAAAATCCATCATTTTCTCACAGAACAGGCAAAAATACACAGGGAGCAAAACAGAGATCAGGGTAGCTTGTGTACAAACAAGCACTTCCGAAGAAAGTCAGGTCCTCTAAAGAAGCTTGGGGCGCTGAAGGAATCTTAACAACTGACAGCTGGGTTACACCCAGAAACACGCGAGTGGAAGCACACTAACGGCCTCTCCTGGGCATTGCTCTCATCCACCTGGGAGTGCTGGGCCACGGCCTGTGACCCCCACCCCCGAAAGCCTCAACACTTCCCAGGGGCTCGGCCATCAGGCCCGGGCCCGCACTCCCCCCCCCCCACGGCACGGCCTCGAGGCACCGGGCCCGCACCGCCGGCCCACCGGCGAAAAGGGAGGCGGCAGCCCGCCCGGCCCCGGCGCCGAACCCCGCGGCGGCCGCGCCGGGGAGCGGGTCCGGGGCACGGCGCGAGGCTCCCGCCCGGCGAGCCCCGCCGCACCCACCGCCGCTACCTTGCCGCACGAGGGAACCCGCGAAGCGCCCTCCCCCCCGCGCGGGCGGCGGAGGGAGTATTTGGGCGGGAGAAGGCGGGCGCTGATTGGCCGAACGGGAGGGAGCGGGGCGGGGGGGGGGGCGGCGGTGAGGGGACAGGCGCCGCTCCCTCCGCCCGGCAGGGGGCGCCGCTGCACAGCGCAAGGCAGCCGCGCCGCCGCCGCCGCCGCCGCCGCGGGGGAGGGAGCGTGTGCAGCGTGCGCTGGTGACGCAGGATGTATTGATCGTTTTTAATCGGGCGCGTGGGAAGGAAGAGGTTGGGACGGCGGAGTGAGGCGGCAGCTCCGCGGCCAGACGGGGGGGGGGTCCTGCGTGACCGAGAGCGTGCCGGGGGGGGGAGGGGGAGGCGCGGATACCTAAGTATTGCCATCAAAACAGTTATATAAAGCCGTTACGGGTGTTATGTAACCGTTTCGACACTGCGCGGTGTTGTCGTAAACTGAGCAGAAAACAAATAAACCACAACACGCTCAGGTTACACCAGGCCAGAAGCGTGACAGGTCGAGGGAACGGCGTACCCGGGTGTTGGGGGACACGGGACCCCGCTGGGAGGCGGGAGCCGTCCCCCCGTGGAGGGAACGGCACGGCAGCCTGCGGCCCACCAAAACGTTCCGATCTTCCGCTGCAGGGTGGGAAACCTTCACGCGTGAGCCCGTCCACGCAGAGAGCAGGGAGGAGCATTCAATTTCCATGTAGCGCAAGACCCAGCCGCAAAGGTAAAGTTGCACTTGTCTGTCAGAGCAAGTCGGGGGCAGGTGAAAAGAAAGCAGCACGCCGAAAAGACCACAGAAGACGTGTTTTTAAAGAGCCACAGCTGGTCGAAGAACATAGGTGGGACTTCAGGTCATTTAGGTTTGTTTAAGAGGCAGTGTTAAGTCTGAGGTATGGCCAGTTGTAAGACGATAAAAAGCTGTTTCATCGCGATAGGTTTTGACTAACAGGAGAGCCCAAAGACAGAAATGATGTTAAAGCTAGCCAGCTCTCCCTAGATCCCTCCAAGTGCTTTCAGTCAGAAGGCTATTGGGTTAAGCAGAGGGAAGACTACTCGGGTGAAAGGTACTAGCTAATCACACACAAAAGTCAGTCAGCCTCTGCTAGTAACAGTTCTAGTCTGTTACCTGTTCACCCGTTCATCCCCTTCTAACCTGCCTGCTGTCACAAAGCCAAGTTCTTACCATGCTTTTCAGAGCACCCCATAAAATACAAATAATTTTAAAGCTAAGGCCAGAAGTATTTGTCAGGCAGCTAGTGTTTGTAACTTATTAGCAGAAACTGACCTTTAGGAAGACACATTTTTTCTTCTCTGCCAACACAATTCTTGGAGATGTTTCCCAAGGAAGCAGGCTTCACACAATCTGTGTGTGTAAATGCAACTAAGTTTCTCACCTCTCCCTTCTACCAAAGCTCTTGAGCCTGCTAACTAGAGGAATAGAATCCTTCTAAGGCTTTACATTTAATGAAATTAAGACAAGTGGGCACGTGAGGGACTCTTGAATCCCTTGAGTAAGAAAGCTCAAGCTTTGGCAACTGCTTTAGGTCTTAGCAAATACAAATGGGACCTCAAGGTCCACATGACCACATTTCCTCACTTCTGCTTGTTTAATTAGAATTCAAGTTCTCTACTATGCTTGAAGCAGAAGCAGCAACCTAATCTTAAATGGATGAAATGGTGTTCTTTCATTTAACTCAGGGCTTTGTGTCTTGTAGGTTTAAGCACTCATCATAGTTCCTTTAAGGATTAGTTTGCAGAAGAAAAAAAATGCACCACCAAACTTGAGAGGCCTAAGTAGCAACCATGAAAATGGCTGCTTTATTGCTTTACATGTGAAGCTTACCTTTAACATTACCTTTAATACTCAAATCTATGGAAATCTAAACCTAGAAAGACAACTAGAGAGTTCCACAGCTTAGTTTTGTGACTCTACATGCAACTCTAAAGAAAGAGCATGCTAAATTCAACGTATTCACCACAAATTATACAGTTTTATAACTAACATACTCAGGATCCACTGCCTGTGAAAAGCATGGGAAAAAAAAAAGCCAAGTACACTAAAGTGTTAAGTTCAGCCTTGCATAGCAAACCCTAAGAATTGAAAACTTGGTAAACATCAATCTTAATGCTACTGCTTGTCTGGGTATAGACTAAGATTTCAGCCAAAGTTAAATCCTTCATCGAAAATATATTTTAAATAATGTAAGTGCTGCAAGTCCGTACAGTCACCAACCTCCAGTGTAATTATGATGCCCAAGTTTCATCTTCCTGACATTTACAACTGGCATATTCTTCCTTAAGTATCATACAATCCTCTCACACAGCATTTTGTTTATCATCTCTGTTGCCCTTCTTCATAGAAATCATCATAGGGCTACCCAAGACTCTTGGCACGCATATGAAAACAAACAGTGATGAAAATTTGTAAATCAACTTTATTCAACGATGACCATCGTTTAGGCATCAGCAATAGTAACTTCGACTTCTACACCTGGTTCAATGCTGATGGAAGTGATCTGCTTCACAATCTCAGAAGGGCTGTGTAAGTCAATGAGCCGCTTATGGATACGCATTTGGAAACGATCCCAGGTCTTGGAACCTTCACCACAAGGCGTCTTCCTGGTAGTGATTCGCAGAGTCTGAAAAAAAATCATAAACACGGGGTATTTAGTTGATGCATACAGAAGACTAATCTACAATCAAATCAACCCACCTAAAAATGCTTTATGGTATCTGCGTCATTGGAAAGTTACTTAAGTTTTATTCTACTGATGTTAACAGTCCTTCCCCATATTCAATTTAATTAAAAAAAATAAATCCATGATTAAAATAAATTGAAGGGCAAAAAAAACCCTTCCATGTTGAAGATGTTTTGTACTAAACCGTTCCCCCAAGTGTCAAAGCAACTTGCGAAGTCATTATCTGTTTACACTGGGTCAGCCTCAATTTAGTAGTACTGCTTTTCATCTCAACTTTTTTTTTTTAAAAAAGATGTTTTAAGTGCACATTTGCAGAAAAAACCAAACTTTTAAGACAGGAAAACAGTGTTTTAAGTACCTTGGTGGGCATGCGAACAGGTCCTTTCACCTTTAGGTTTTTTTCCTTAGCACCTCTGATCAAGTCAGCACAGACTGAAAAAAAACCACAAAATAGCTCAGGTTGGTGAGTATTTTCTTGCTTGTTTTCTTAAATGAAGATTTCAAACAAGAAGTTGGCTCAGAATAGCGTATGAAGTGATCATTGCCATTCATTTTAAGGGTTATCCTCATAGCCAACAAGTGGGAGCGTTACGCTGCGGTGAGCAAAATCATGTTACAACAGTAGACAAAAGCCATTACTACAAGTTTAAGCTGTATTTAAGCCATTATCAGCCGGAAGATCCTGCATCAAACAGTGACTCTACAACATTTACATCATATGATTAAAACACCAGCAAAGCCAGTTTCTAAACAAGATTAAATAATTTCTTAAAGAACGTTAAGCTTCTAAACTAAACTCCCGATAACAAGAGTGACAAAATATCAATCACGAAACCAGTGCCTTTCAGTTCTTATACATTCAAATAGTGACAACTAAAACCCCCCACAAGAACTAGAGGGAGGAAGCTGCACTCTCTTACGTTAATGACGTGAAGTTTTCAGCATGGTGAAAAACCCCAAACACTAGCTTCCATTAAAATGAAATTAGAACCTATTTGTCAGTGTATGAAGCGCTTTGGGTTGACTTTGTTAGCCAAGTCACACACAAACAGGCAAACACTAATGTCTTTAATGACAACTGGTTTCAATGCATTCTGTTTTGCGATATGTTGTATCATATACATCATTCATTACTTAACAAGCTACTCCAGTTAAAAAAAGAAAAAGCATCACTCACCCTTCTCAAGTGATTTTACATTGCGACTTGTCAAAGTAATTCTAATGCGATGAATTGCTACCTCTTGTTCCACAGGTGCTTTGCCAGTATCTTTAAACGCCTAAAATGTTGAAGGTACAAATATTAGACACTACAGTCAACACCAACTAACGCTATCCGCAGCCTCTTAAAAACAGACTTCTAGAGCGTAAAGAACAATTTGGCTATGGGACTATTTTATTCTACTGCCTAGATGACATACCCAAAGGGTACAGTGGCATGGAAGAAATGGTGGAAACAGAAAAGAAGGGCAAACCCCTCCCAAACTGCTTTGTGGAAGGGCAATTTTTTAAGTGTCTGACTGCACCTCACGGTGGGAAGCTGCAAGAACATCCCTCCCTGGCTTGCCTGCAGGTTTGCCAACAGGCCGCCTAGCCACTAACACTCCTCATCCTCAAAAATAAATACATTTCAAATTCCACGTATCTTACAACTTAACCTCACTGCGAATTAAGTGACGAAGGCGTTGACAGAACAGCAACAACTTAAAACAGTGAGAACGAAAAGGGGCATCTGGCCAGAAAGACTAATTTGGCCACTCAGGAAACCGATGCGCAGGGCTTATGCAACGAAGCGCTTGCAAATAATTGGGCATTAACGTGGACCAAGTGAATTGGTTAAAGAAAATAAAAGGGAAAATCCGGAGGAAGAAAGGTCTTAGGAAAACCATGGCTGAACCACGTTGTATCTCACGTTGATGAGCTGCTACCTGTCGCGTTAGCCCACGCGCACTCCTCCCATAAAAGCCCATTTTAAGGGCAAACGCACGAGGCCTCGCCAGCGCCACTCACGCCGGGCTGAGGCGGCCTCCTCTCCGACCGCGCTCCCCCGCGGCCGACCCCGGCCCCACCATTTGCCGCTCCCGAAGGGCAGCTCAGCCCGGAGGAAGCGCTACGGCCGCCGCGGCCTGCTGCGTCCGGGGCTCACGGACCGCCCTCCCCGCAGGCCGGCTTGCGCGGGGGGGGACGGGACGGGACACAGACACGGCCCCTCTCCCGCGCCCCCGACTGTCAAGACGCTCCGGCAGCCGCCCCGGCAGCCGGGGATCCTTCGCGCCCGCCCCCCCACCCCCCGCCAGGACCGAGGGCCAGCGCCGGCGGGGCGCACGCGGCCGCCCGGGCCCGCCGGCCACGCGGCGCTGCCGGCCGCCGCAGGAGGAGACGGCGGCGGCGGCCCCGCTCCCGCCTCTCCCCCCCTCGCTGCCCGCCTCACCATGGCGGCGGCGGAGCCTTCCTGACCGACTTATTCCCGGGCGAGGGGTGGCGCGGGGCCCAGCGAACAGCGGTGAGCCAGGAGGCGGCGGCGGCGGGCGGCGCGGGTAGAGGAGAGCGCGGCGGCCGCGGGGCGCTTATATACCGAGCGGCGCCGCCTCCATCCGGGCGCTGCGGGACCTTTCACCCGCCGAGCCGGGGCCCGGAAGCGCCGGGGAGGGGAAGCCGGGTCGGGCCGGCCTCCTGCGCGGCGAGCGCCCGGTCGTGGCGGGCCCGTAGGTGCCGGTGGTGGGGCTGAGGGCGAGTAACGGGGGGAGAGGGGGCCGTGAGCGGCTCCGGCCGGGCTCGGCGGCGGTGAGGGGCAGGGGCGGCTGCCGCCGCGCAGCCGGCAGGGCCGAGGGCCGGGGCCCGCCGCCGCGGCGAGGGCGGTTGGTGGGGCTGCCGTGCCCCCCGCGCCCTGCCCCGGGCCCGGCCGGCGCCCTGTGGGGCGCGGCGCCGTTCCCCCTCGGGCCCCGCGGGCAGCTTTGCGCTCCTGGTTGCCGTCGCCGGTAGGCTTCGGCGTTCTCTTGGGGGAGGTACCGGATTTGCTACACAAGCAAGTCTCGATCGCTTCCAGTGATAGCGAGCCCGTTCCCATCCGAGCCTTTTTTTCTTTTTTTTCCTCTTTAGTCATTACTGAAAGTGGAGGTGCAAGAGCCGAAGCTTTAAGTAAAAATGCTGGTTTCATTCATTCTCAAAATTACGAGCTTAAATTCACTTCACTTATCGAAGTCCCTTTATTTATTCAGACTGGGCGTTGGAGGGGTGTTTTTAATGAGAACAGTCATTGATTTGGCCTGGAGACTGATAACTGTCAGTCCCCAAACAAGCATTTTGTTGAGAGCATGTCTGTTTCTAGTTGCATCACTATTTGACAGATGTATTGAACTGGAGAAACGGATGTTACATACTAGGAAATGATGGCCTATAATAAGGTCACTGTGACTATCTTTTAAAAATAATGTTTCAATTCTAGTTTGGAGTTTTGTCCAGTAATCAGACACGTATAAGGCTAGCAAAACTACTGCCACCTCTGGAAGCTTAGTAATTACTACAGTTATTCAAAAAAAGCCTGCTTGGTGTTTTAATATGAACTTACTTTCAGCTATCATACTGCACTTATTATAGTTTGGGGTTTTTTTTCCACTACCAAATGCTTTATAGTTCTCCATATGGTCCTTAAGCCTCACGTGATGGAGTTAACTTTTGTATGCCAATTATTCCATTGTGATGCTCAATTTTAGACTTGTTTTGCGCTTGAGCCGTTTGTTCTCGCTCTTTGAAATCTCTGGTTTACTAATAACTTCTTTGGACTAGATGCTATAATCTGATAAAGCAGTTCCAATAAACATGGATACAGAAGTTGTCATCCTGTTGCTGCTTCCTGAAATGCAGCAATGTCTTTTGCCAGCGAAGATCTACTTGGAAAAATCTGCTTTGATGATAGTCCTGTTTCTCTGGCCTCTTCCTCCCTGCATTTGGTTCTGGTGGTTTGTTTTCTGAGCCATTTAACAATTATATTAACAATTTTGAACTCATTTATGCATAAGGAACCCACGTTTACTCTGTTATCAGCTATTCCAACTACTTCCTGAGGAAGTTTCCCATCTATAAGTGTTTTATATTAATTACTCTTAAATACATGACCTCACACTGATCATGCTGAAACACTTGATTTTGCAGTAATCCAGACAGTTCCCAATCAGCAATCTTGCTACATTATTTATTGTAGCTTTTATGAATGTTCTTAGTAAACTTTATTTCCAGATAAAAAACTTAGTAGCTTGCTGCCATGAACTAATTCCTGTGGGGTTCAATTAGAAATATGTCTGACTGATTCCTCATTGATGACACAGACCTGTAACCTTAAATTTACTTACTATGAACTATATGTGCAGAGCTGTGCCAGTTTCTGTGTCCTACTGAACAAGTCAATGTACAAATGTGTTCTATCAACACTGTTCCTATTGTCTACCAAACAGTATAATTGCATGAGAAAAAAAGTCAATCTGAAAAGATACATTTTCCATATATTTAAGCTGTGTAATTTAAGTATAATTTTCTATTTATTTCTTGTTCCTATATCAAGAAGTCAGTTGTTTGTGGTTGGTTTTTTGGTTTTGGTGGTTTGGTTTTTTTCCCCTGGGATTGATGCAAGGTTGACAGTAAGTTCCTGAATTTGTTGCTTTCTTACTTTTTTTTTCCTAGTATTGGCAACACCTCAGCTTTCTTTGAGATTATTTTTTTCTGAGCTTCCCCGGATTTCTCAAAGCTTATGGAAAATCCACATTAACAGCACACAAGTCTCCTTTGCCAGCTCTTAAAATTCTTGGATGCAAGCTATCTGGAGCTGCTGATTTAAAAACCGCCTTACTTCTGTTCCTATGTTTAAGGCTTTTCTTAGCTATTGTTAGAATTTTCTGATATATGTTGTTTTTCTCCACATATGTAGAACAGAAATTTATCTGAAGTTCCTGCTTTCTCTGAAATATGCTATGGAAAAAAAAACCCAAACCTCTCCTTCATGCTATGCCCATGAGTAAATATCCATTGTAAATACAACTTTTTGCTTACCTTCTGAATATTTTGTCATTCTTACTTTCTAATTCATATTTTGTATTATGCCTGGTTTTCCTTTGGTTACATATTGGTTTTAATGTAGGTTTTTCTCCCCAGCTAATGCTAACTTTAGTTACAAGATTGTGAGTTTGGACTTAAAATACGCTGTTGGCATATGCTTTTTAGGTGAAGCTTCCAGGAGTGTTTTCCTCATGTCGCGTAACTAAGAAGATAAACAATTAAGAAGCAAGGCATGCTTTTAACATGACTCAGTAGTCTGTAGCAGACACAATTTAATACCAAATTTCATGATGTATCACACAGAAAGTTGTTCCATGTGCATTCATGACTTTATTCTGTTTTTTTATAGTTACTGGGGTTTTCTTCTCCCTTCCTTTGACTAGTTTGTCCTTCAGAAACAGTCCTGAGTAATGAACCAAATAGTTTATTATCCATTTATTTTCCACTAGCTTATAATAAAACCAATTAGATTCAATTTATGCTTCCAAATTAGTAATTCAGTTCCTATCAATTAAATATGTATGTGAAGGGAGTTAGGTTCTTGTCAGGTTTGTGGTCATTTGCTTAATTTTAGCCTGATCATCTTTACTTTGTGCTAGATGAATGATCGCCTGATTCTTTAGCTACTTAATGCCATCACATTTAACCTTGCTAAGTTTTGCCTGTGAAGGTTGGGGGTTTTTCTTCCCTCTTTGACAGGCTAAATTATACAGCTTTTTATCCAGAAAAGTTGTCCCATGTGCTACAAATGTAAATCCATTTAGTCCAGATGCCAATTAACCTTCTTTCTTCCTTTGTTCATGTGATAAAAAGGATTTTTGAGGAGATCTAGATGTTCTTGTAGTGCTAGAGTGGTCATAATTCAAGAGTAGATCCTGATATGAGTCTGCCTATGTTACTGAAGAGTTAACTGAACAAGCATGTACCTGCTGTCACTCAGCATCTGAAGTATTGAAATAACTTCTCAAAATGAAGGCTTGTGCTGTCTTCTGGTGAATGCTGAGCTCTGATACACCTTTTGGTGGATCAAAAGGCAGACGTATTCCCCAGGCTTTGCAAATTGGCTTGTGAACACCATTTATTCTTTTGAGTAGATTCATTCTACTTATTTCACACAGGGGGCCTGTGGATGGTTTTGGCAGGGCTCACAGTAGGTTCCTTAAATCTGCTTTGTCATTTTTCATAGTGATTATTTGATGTGGGGAGCTCCCTGCAAGCTGGGTTATGCCAGCCTAATGCTTCTAGTCTTTGCTTTCAATGGTGATTAACATATTGCCAAAATATATTCCTATTTACTTTGCCAAGGTCTTGGAGATCTGAACACACTTTAAAAGATTTTGTTTGAGCTTCTGGTCATAAAATACCTGTGAAGCAGGATTGTACTTGAGGCTTCTCAGGCAATCGTCAGTAGGTGGTGGAGTATCTAAACCAGACAGCAGCAATCCAATGAAAGCTATTTTCAAGCCTCTTAAGAAAGGCTTCAGCATCTGCTCGGTCTTAATTGTAGGTATCTGCCAATCCTCTTGTGTTAACTTGAAGTTACTCAGTTGTATTACGTCTCGGAACTCTCCTCCAAGTTCTCTGCTCAGCAGTTAGGTATTACCTGTTGAATATACCTTTGTCTTCTTTAGGTTTTGAACATCTGTATTTACTGTTGTTTACAGGTGCCTCAGCTATTGAAACTTCCAGAAAACCCACTGGAACTGAAAATATCCCCTTTTTAAAGACCGATTTGTGTAGCTGGGTAGTTGCTAACTGGCAACTAATGTCCTCTGCAGGTAGCAGACGGACAGAAACACACAGTGCATGAGCACCAGTCTGCAGCTGGAGTTCTCATATTGCACCTAGCCTGTCCATTTTAAATTTTCTAAATTTTCATGCCAATTCTGGCATAAAGCTCACCATATAAAAATGCACCCCACCTCAAAATACTAGGCTCTCTTTACCTTGAAAATTTTTCATGTAACCATGGAAAACATGAACTAGATCCATGACTCGGAAAAAGAGCAATTATCCTTTGATGGAGTCTTTTACTGTTGACAAATGTTGCTGCAAATATTGATCGTTAAAGGACTTTTTCAGCTGGGCAGGATGAACTTCATAGTTATCACAAGCTCTTTCCTTCTAAATATGTACTTTATGCCTGACAGATAATACACTTGGCTTCTAATATCGTTGACCTGGTTAGAGCAAAACTTCTTTGTCAGCCTGTTTTGCCTTGTTCTTTTGACACAAATCACAGTGACAAAAAATACAGAGCTGCTAATACACTAGAGCATTTCTAGTGACACCGAGTCTGTGATACATCACTGCAATATGTCTTTGAACACTCAGGATTGAAACAGGATTGTACATCTGGGCTGCTTTCAGGAGGATATTATTTTAATTTGTCCTGCCCTAGTTCAGTCTTAAGATTTTTTTCAGATTGATGAATTAGGTCTGCTCTGCTTTTCTGGAAGAATGTTTATTGCCTCTCCACTCCTGGCTCTGCAGATGTGATGGCTTTTGTCAAATTTGTAATAATGAAACAGCAACTTTTTGCAGAGAGTAAGTGTGCAACTCACGTCATCTTGACAGCACCAAGGCAGTTTATTGATTAGCAACATGTCATTTGCCAGTAATCAGTGAACTATATATTGTGGATCAGTATCAGCAATACAACAGAAATCACAATACTAGATGCTTACAGAGTGTTAATTAGCACCTACAAATTTCTTACGTACCTTTCTACAACTGATCCCACTTAGGTATTCACACAGTTCTATATGCACATCCCTTCTCTTGTGAGAAGTGCAGGTTACAAATGCACACTCCGGCTTTTGGGAGTGCAGATTCCCCTGTTTCTAAATCCTTCTTGTTGGAGATGTGGGGATGCGTACCTGCGCAGCTAATCCACGTGCCGGTGAAAGCATACCCTGTGAGTTCCCATATGTGCTCTTGAGAGGTGGGTCCCCGCCGCTATGCCTCATCCTGTCAGTCTCCTGCCCCGTACGGGGAGTAGCGTGGCAGGTACTTACTGTGTCCGATGGGGAGGATGCTGTCTGGCCTTGGAAGTAATAACACCTGCTGCTGTGGTACTGCTTTCCCACTCCAAGGTTTCTTCCAACAATGACAAATTCTCATGCTGCTTTTCAAGCTAACTTTTTTTTCTCAAAAGGCTCTTTGTAATCTAATCCCCTGGTTACTGTTTAATCTGGGTGGTCATTGTTTTAAGCAAACTTTGTTATTGTTAATTTCCTCTTAGCGTTATCAGGTTTGGGGCAAACATCCTCTCAGAACATGCCAATTTGGGTATTCTGTTCGCGCACACTATTTACACTTGCATTCCTACCGTATCATCTGTTGTTATCCAGGCCACATTACCAAGAGGGGGGCATGCAATTCCTGTACAAAAGATCCCCAGCATCAGTCCAGTGAAAGCAAGACTAGTGGGCACAGAAACAAAACTGGTTTTGCATCCAGTTTTCATTTTGGGAATCACCTTGGAAGACTTTGTATGTGGAAAAGTTAATCAAGTATAAAATATGTATTCCAAACTACACAAGTATTTTCAATCCAGATTTGGGCACTTGAGGCAGCACCGTTTGGCACTGTTTGTCATGATCTGTTTTACTTTGAAAAAGTAGACAGTTCAGGAAGACTGCAATAGTTCATAGCACGTGTTGAAAAGTTGCATCTACTCAAATAATATCCATGGGACTCTTTGAACATAGCAAGCTGTTTTAGCAACTGAATTGGAAATGGCTTCCAGGATGCAGGTTGCTTTGCTACAGTTACCTCGCTGGCTTCTCTACGGATGCTTTGTACTCGGTGTGTTTAGGAGCTAGCAGTACATGCTGGTGCATACGAACTCTTGCAATACTGTGCTAATAAAGGCTTTGGAATTGCCTTTCCTCCTTATGTCTCCCTCCTGCAAAGACTTTGTGGGAAGCTAGCAGCAGCAGAGTGTTTGCATGGTTGGATGTCTGTCCTTGAGGAAGAAAACGTTGATTAATTTTACAGCAGTTAAGTTTACCAATGTATGTAGTCCACATATATTTTTGCCCATGACCCTCTGTCTACTGTTTTAGAGCCCAGTTATGAAGTCACTGATGACATTTTTTTCTTCCAAAGATCAGTTTAATCTAATGTAATTCTTTGGCGAGACAGAGTAGGAGGGAATTGTTTCACGGTCTTGTGCTGCCTCTCTATCATGGAGCAGGGATAATTTAAGGAATGATCCTGACCTCACACTGCCTTACGACTAGGGGAAAAACTTCTCTTGATATTGAATGCATCACTGCATCATGTTTTGTTTTCTTTTTCCTGAGAAGTTTTTCCTCATCCCTTTGAGATTAGTTTCCTCTCTGTGATATTCTTGATCCAACTGGTTTCCAGATGATGAACACTTGTAAGCACAAAATTACAAAATGTAGCAAATGCTTGCCATAGATGATGATGAGATTTAAAGCAAGGGGGAATCACCATCCTGATGGCACAGGACTATTAGAGCAGGATATTAGTTGCATCTCACAATTTTATCTAGATTACATCCAGGTGTCAGACTGACTTCTGTGGGACTTGCAAAGAGATGCCCTTCCCAACCCTGGCATTTGTAAAGACAGACTAAAGCCAATTCAGTAATGCTTCTCCTGTCGTGACCTGACCCTCTGTGAACTAGCCAAGTTAAATTACTCAAAACCTGACAGAAAGAGGAATAATAACATAGAACTTAGGATCTGGAACTAAAGGAGATACTGTGGTGTTAAAGATGTGCCGTAGAAACAGGAATTATTAGCCACTGAGGAAATCATTACACTGTGATTGTTCAGAACAGCTGGTCAGATCCACGATGTAACATGAAAGTGATCCCAGAGGCATCAAATATTAAGAAGTTTTGGTTTCAAAGGGCTTGCTAACTTCTCTAAAAAGCTAATGTGACAAAGCGGCAGCTGCAGCTTACTACGTAGAAATTATGAGGTTGCGGTAGGGGGGCAGGAACAACAACCGTAGAGTCTGTAATGTCATTTCATAGAAGACCCAGCAGTTCTGTTTAAGAAGCTAACTTACAGGAGAGTACAGCAAGTCTATTAAACTTGTCTTTCACCTAAATATACAGCAGAAGTTCCTACTTTACTTGTAATGAAAACAGGGCTTGTACATGACCTTTCACACCAGTTTATAAAATCTCATTATTATAAATATGGAATATGATTTGGTTAGTCTCCCAGGAAATAATATAAAATAGAAAAGTCTTTTTCCCCTGCAACAATCACTTAAATGTTCTAAGAGCAACTGTATGTAGCTGCACATGATTGCACTTCCAACATTCCTACCTCCGTGCGCAGTGAAAACTCTAGCAACAGGCTTTCCAGACACAGATCAAGGGGAGCAGTATTGTCTAATGGTTTAAAACTGAGGAAAAGACAGTATTAGCACTTAAGAGGGTTGTGGTCAAGCATTCAATTTTTAGGCAAATAAAATTAATTATTGTGGTATACATAGAAAGTGATTTTGAGTATGTAGCCCTGTCCCCTGAAAAAATGTCAAGAAACATTAATACTTGTAATTTTTTCAGCAGTGTGTGATCTCGTGTTTTTAAGTACAAAATACATATATTACAATATAATCTTTCAATAATTGTGACTGCTGGAAAATATTTCTGAGAGCACCCAGCAGGTACTTTGTTCCATCAATGGCCCCGTTCCCGCACCCTTGCAGCAGGTATATTTCCTTTTTGAGAGTCCCTTACATGTTCCGAGGAAGAACTGCTTGTCATACACTCTTGTGAAATGTTCCTGGTGTGAGGTAGAGCCCATCACTTTGTTCTGGCAGGCACAAATGCTTATGCTAATACTTAGGGATTGATTCTTCTCTTTCCTGAAAAAAAACCAATACACCTTTGACACAGAAAACTGAGCTTTTTACTCTTAAAATCTTGTGTATATAAAAGAAGTTTCTTTTCCAATGAAGAATCCACCATTACTGGTGTACTAGTATACATTGCTAAATCATTTGTGGTATTGAAGTATGGTACTAACTAATTGTCATAATTAGCATGTAGTGCAATCATCAGGAAAAGAAAGAAAAAACCTCACAGACAGTTTGGGGGCTGGTAATGGTTCGCAGAGCATTTAAAATTAGCCAGTTTTCCATTTTGATGGGTTGGGGTTTTGGGGGGCTGGGGCTGGGGGTGAGGGGAAGGCTATGCTTCTTTCAACTAAACAAGAGACTGCTATGACCTGGTGGTGGTGGGTGACGGCTCTGAACTCAATCAGTGGCCTCGTCTGATTTTAAGCACTAGTTCAAGACCTTAGTTTAAGTCATACGGGGTCCTGACAGTCCAGTGGGCAGGTAGCTCTAGCATACAACACAGAAATTCACGTACCAGCATGAACTTATTTTTCAATGAGAGCTTCACTGATTGAAAGGCTTATAGCAAATAGGTTCATTTTTGGGGGTGTCTCCCCTCTCCCTGATTCTGGCTTGTCTCATTGCCTCCTCCAATCACCTCCCTTGTCTCCCTGTGCAAATGGCTCTTTCGTACTACCCTTGCTATGATTTGTCAGGTAGTGCTCATTTTTATGGTTAAGACACTTTTCAAAATGCTCTTTGCAATTCAATACACAACTTTTAAAATGAACTATGGAAGCGTGAAAACATTCTAAAAAAATTTAAGTGAATTTATTTCCTCTGAAAGTCAGCTGTTGACAGGAATGATTAATTAAATTTTAAGAATATTGTTTTTCTCCCCTTTAGAGAATACCTAATAGCAATCATTTAATTCCCAAAAGCTATACAAGGATTGACAACTTTAAGGGAGGTCTGGAGAAGTTCTGTCACTTTCTATACAAAGAGAAATTCGGGTGTCATTCATCTACTGGCATGTCAGTGCAATGATACGTTCCTTCAAAAGCTTTTTGTGTGGCCTTTGTGTTATCTGCAGACCATTTTAATGGAACTGTTAGATAAGAGAGAAACAAGGATGTGGCCAAAGTATATGGTATCTCTCTAAATGTATTGTATTATATAATATATACTATTAACTATCATTAAAAAAAAAATCCAGCCTCCCCAGCCTATCAGTTCCCTTATTTACAGTCAGCTTATTTACTGTCTCTGTTCAGGTGCAACTTTCTATACTTGTCTCTGGGGCCAGCTTCACTTGTGCCATATCTGAATCAAAACTCTCTTACCATTTTTGAAGTAAGTGGTTGAGAAAAATACATGGCTTGAAAATAAAACTGGTTTTCCTTCCGCCCTTCTGGGGGGAGTAACTTAAAAAGAGCTGGACATTTACGTTTCCAATTTGCAGCCTACTTTGCTCTTTGTAGCCTGGCACATGTGCAGTAGAATATTTATTAAGTTATGAATTACCCTATTATCCCAGGTGCCCTGCAAAGGCAAATGCAATCACCTCCCTGCTCTGCTGAACACTCAGGCTATTGAACTTCAGGCCGGGTAGGGAGCGAAACTCAGCCTCGTGCTCAGAGAAGTCCAGGGGCGGATGGTGCCTCTACTGTCAAATTGTCCCATGGCATCCTTAGCTGAGGGCAGACTGGGATAGATGCCAATATGCTTTTTTTGTTCCATTTTCCTTCTTTAACTGGTTTTAAGGCTTTTCATTTGACAGACAGACAAATATTTGGCAGCTGGGTTAACTGAAGCATAGAAAGAGGCTCTTTGAGCACTGCATTAAGGTATTTGCAGCAGATAAATGCCTAAAATGAAGTATAAGTAAAATGTTCAAAGTACAGTTAATTTTAAAAATAACCATTCATTTTCTACCCCTATTTTCATCTTTGTTCTAGTGGGTGAATTTATAAACACAGATGCTAATGCTGCAAAAATTGATACACAAGTCTAATACTAAGCATCCACTTAAGTCCGATTGAATTTACAAATATTTTTTGTATATTCTGTAAAACATTTTTTTTTGTTTTGTATTCTTTGCTGCAGATATATCTTACCACAGAATACAGAAGCAACCCATACATCTTTCCACTTACATCTTCATGCTTCCTATCCTACCTTCTGTATTAAGGATGTGACCACCTCCAAGTTATATAGTATTTTTATCATTTGAAGATAGTGTTGTTGCATCTTTCTTTCTGGGTTGAGATAAAGCATGATACCAAAAAAAAAAAAGGAAGCAAAAAAGAAAAATAATATGAAGTAAGTGAGCACAGAAGAAGCTTCCAAGGAAAGAAAAGCAAACAACAGAACAAGCCCAGAGCAGCATTACAGAGGCTCCTGGCTGATGGGAAGCCAGAAGCTATGTCAAAGAGAAACAGATAACTGTTCCCTGCTAATTATCAAATATGTTTAACTGTAATATTCCCACTCACCCTACCCCCAAATAAAGAAAGTAGCATCAGAATTGTAGCTTATGTTTACATTTTTTAAAAAACTGATTATGAAATGTCTGTTGATATTTCTATTTGGGAACCAAAGACACTAAACCTTCAGTAATAGCTATAGTTAAGTGAAGAGTAATTCAGAACAATAAAATTACATTTCCATGCTTTTTCTTTTCCTTCTTTCTTATTCTTCCTAGAAACTGTTTATTACAATTGCATACTTCCCATGCTTCTAGCCGTCTTTTCTTGTCTTTCTTATAATCACTTGACTGCTAAAGTAATTGTTGCACTTCACAGAACTCAAGAGAGCACGTGGAAATTGCCTTTCATTGTGAAGAAAAGCAGGAAAAAATTTAGTTTTGACCTAAAACTATTTCAGTGCTAACTAGTATTGGCTCTTGTTTGGAAATTCAGTTTGAATTAGATAAAATTACATAAAATCTCTTTCTTAACTGCATCCTGTCAAGTTTTGACCATGTGCCCATTTGAGGGAAAAGTAGAGACATGAGTGGGAGGTTGGGGGTGGTGGATGCCATTAGTTACAAAAAAGAAAAAAAGGCCAAAATTAGAACTTTTAATTCATGCTTTCCCTTAGTAGACAATGCTATCTGTATAACCAAGAAAGCACAAAATATAACACTCTCATTGGTTAATATGTCCAGAGCTACTGCTATTGATGACTAGACATGAGAATGCAAGTGCTTTACAGTATCTTCTTTACATGTACTTTCTGAAATTAGTAAATGCAGCCAGATTCAGAAGTTAGGTACTGGCAGATTGATGAGAACTAGCTGAAGTTTCCATGCAGGCTGTGGTTACCCCAGACTGCTATAAGGAAGGAGCTAACCCACCCAGTTTTGAATAGTTAGCTCTCAGTGCTGTCGAGATGGAAGTTTGAAAGGCAGCTTGTGCTACTTTTGAACAGAGAACATAAAACAAAACCAAAAAAACAGCTCACCCTGAGAAAATGGCCACTGTGACATGGCATCCCAGGGTCCCAGAAATGGCACTTAAGTTGCTGCTATAAAAAAAACCAAACCTAAATACAAGAATAGTTTAGTTTCCAAGGAAAATAATTATATCAAGCTGTGGAACTTGGAACTTGTTGATGGTAAGACATAAGAGATCTGACATTTACCAGATGGGACAAATGAGGCTTTATTGCCTCCTAAGAGCACAGTCAAGATGCATGGTCACTCTTACTTGAGGAGGTCCAGCCTGTTCTTAGCATCAGGTAACGCGTGCCCTGAATAGAGCATACCTGCTGGCAGAGGGCTGGAGGGCACAGCCCAAAGACATATGACAATACCACTGTGCCCAGACTTACACTGGTGCTGCATCAACTGCATCTGTGCAATACTGGATCCCATACTTCCAAATTTGCTAGACCCTACAGAGCCAACCAGGACATGAATGCTAGTTAAGCCTTTCAAACTCATCATGCTTTTATATATATCCTGCCAAGGCATTTAGTGCACAAAAAGAAAAAGGGATGTCCCTTTTTATATTTGGTTGGATGGATGATTGGGGCAGCCATACAAAGGATCCTCAGCACTGGCTTCACAAGTGTTTCATGTTTAGAAAGCATAGCAAGATATTGATAAACTACAATTACCTGGTTGTAGCACTTTCTTCAGGCCTTCAATAAATCTTCTGTTTAGGCTGATCAGGCTGCTGGTGATCAGTTCCAGGAATGAAGAGAATAAATAAACTAGGTACGAGTAGCCCTTAAGGTTTATTCTGACTTATAACCATATCTTGCTAACCATCTGGAACTGTGCTGCATACATATGTATGGGGAAAGAGAGATAAGGAACAAAACCAGCTTCTAGAAAGACTTAAGAGAAAAAAATGGATGAACAGAATCCCATAAGAGTTATAACACAATTGTCTGCAACTGCTCTGCTAGCATCATGTGTCTTCTACTAACATTTTATATGGAGGTATGCAAGTGTGACAAAGTTAAAGAGCAATGTGCAGCTACGCTCATTAGCTTTTGTGCCAGCTTTAGAAGCAAGAAGGCATCTTTTAAAAACCTGAAGCTGTGTCCAGATGAAGAAAACAGAAAGGATAAAACTCTGGTGGATTAAATATATAAATAGATGGAAAAAAGGAACTAATGTAAGTTAGTAGTTCAAGGAACTAACATAAACCCCATAATTTATAATTTTCAGAATATCAAGAATAAGAAATCTCTCAAGCTTCTCTGGTAGATCTACTGATGTCAGGTTCTTAAAAGAAAGAAACAAAACCCCCAAACCAAACAACCCCCTCCCCCCAATCATTGAAACCTGATTCCCCCCAAGACAACAAAGCCATTGCAAAGAATCAAAGTGTGTTCCCACATGTGTTGTCCCTGAAGGAAACTCAAAATGGGCTGATGCTAGAAACATTTTTGTAGGAAAACTTAGGAGCTGTCTGAAATTGAAGCAACTATAAATGTTATTATAATCGCAGAACTTTTGTGGTTGAAAGGGACCTCTGGAGGTTGTCTAGTCCAACTCCCTGTTCAGAGCAGGGTCAACTAGAGCAGCTTGTTCAGTACCATGTCCAGTTGGGTTCTGAATATCTCCAAGGATGAAGACTCCCCAACCTCTCTGGGCAACCTATTCGAGTGTTTGATCATCCTCACAGTAAAAATGTTTTCTCTTGCATTTAAATGGAGTTTCCTGTCCTTGAGTTTGTGTCCATTGCATCTTGTCCTGTCACTGGGCACCACTGAGAAGAGACTGGCTCCATCTTTACTGCCTCCCGTCAGTATTTATACAAACCGATAGGATCGCCCTGAGCCTTCTCTTTCCAGGCTGAACAGTCCCATCCATCTCTCAGCCTCTCCTCACACGCAGAGGTTCCAATGTCCTGCTCAGCTTAGTGGCCTTTCACTGCACTCCTGGTCCAGTACATCCATGACTTCGTTGTTCCGGCAGAGTCCTGAGCTGGCCACAGCACTCCAGATGTGTTTCACCAGGGCTGAGTGAGAAGAGGGGAATCATCTCTTCTGGCAATGCTCTGGAAGAGCTGGCAACACCCTTTGTAGTGCACCCCTGGATGCTGTTGGCTGCCTTTGCCACACAGGCACATTGCTGGCTCATGTTCAACTTGGTGGCTGCCAGGAGCTGCAGGTCCTCTCCTGCCAAGCTGCTTTCCAGCTGGTCAGCCCCCCACCTGTACTGGTCCACGGGGTTATCCTCCACCTGGTGCCAGACTTTGCAGTTCCCTGCGTTGATTCCCATCGGCAGATTTCTCCAGCTTGGTAAACTCCTCTGGAATACCAGCACAAGCATCTGAGGTATTGACCACTCCATCCAATACTGTATCAACTGCAGACTTGCCAAGGGTGCACTCTGTCCCATCATCCAGGCCATTAATGGAGATGTTAACCTGTACTGGTCCCAGTATTGATCTCTGGGGTACACCACTAGTGACTGGTCTCCCGCTGGACTTTATGCCACTGATCACAACCCTTTGAGCCCAGCAGCTGAGTTAGTTTTCAGTTTTCACTATCTAGCCTGTACTTCATCAGTTTCTCTACAAGGATGTAATGGGAAACAGTGCCAAAAGCCTCACTAAGGTCAAGATAAGCAACAGCCACTGCTCTCCCTTCATCCAGCAGCCAGTAATCTCATCGCAGAAGGCTCCCAGGTTGGTCAAGCATGATTTCCCCTTCATAAATCCATGCTGACTACTCCCAATCACCTTTTTGTCCTTCATATGTTTGGCAGTGGTTTCCAGAATTATTTGTTCCACCACTTTCCCAGGGATTTAGGTGAGATTGACTGGCTTGTAGTTTTCCAGATCCTCCTTTTTGGCCATCTTGCAGATAGGAGTTAAGATTTACTTTCTGCCAGTCCTCAGGAATCTCTCCTGGCCACCACGACCTTCCAAAGATAATCAAGAGTGGCCTCACAATGACATCAGCAAGCTCGGTCAGCATTCATGAGTGCATCCCATCAGGTCCCATGAACTTGTGTATGTCTTGCTTGTTTGAATGTTCCCTAACCTGAGCCTTCTCTACCAATGGCAAGTCCTCCTTGCTCCAGACTTCTCATTGGTCTCTCAACTCTTGCATGTTTATTTTTTGTGTTTGAGTTTAATCAGGAGCTCCTTGTTTATCCTGGGAGGCATCCTGCCACCTCTGCTTGATTTCCTGCTCTTTGGGATGGACCAACCTTGAGCCTGGAGAGGGCAATCCTTGCAAATCAACCAGGTGTCCCGGGCCTCTTCTCTTTCCAGGACCATATCCCATGGAAGTCTTTAAGAAATAACTTTCCTAATTACATGGTTGACATCTGTATAAGATACATTAGCAGATACTGTATTAAAGGAATTAACAAACACATAGATGATTTGTTTAGAATGAGCCCATATTACTTTGGTTGGAAGGATTGCATCGGAATTCTTTAGGAGCACCGGCAGCATGCAGATAAGGAGCTGGTCGATATGTTCCCTTTGAGTTTCCAAAGGTGTTTGAAAAATCCTTCACTGCAAACTTTTTAAAGGTACTAAGCAACCATGTTTAGGAGAGAAAATCCTGGGCTGGATAAATCAAAAGATAGGAGCAGAGGGTAAAAGTAAAGTGTCAGTTCTCTCAACTACAGAAAGTACACACCGGTGTTTCACAGGGTCCTGTGCTGCTCAGCACATCCATAAGTGAAGTGCAAGAGGGTGAGCCATAAGATAAACAAATTTGCTGATGGTGGAGCTATTTAGGACATTGAGTGCAAGGGCCAGCTACAAACTGGCAGAAGGAAATTCAAGGTAGATTGATGTAGTGAGGCAAACAGGCAAAATAATCCTCATCACATAGAACCATGGATTCTGAGCTATCAGGCCTGAGATGTTTCTTGATTAGTATTAACTCAAAGCTCATTAGCAATCAAAAAGCAGCAAATCAAATCTTAGAAGTTACTAAAAAAATAGAGAACATCATTATGACAGCAGATTATGATGTGCCTACATCTTGAGTGCTATGCAGAGTTCTCACTCCCTCTCAAAAGAGAATCCAGTAAAATTGACAGAGACATCTGCAGAGCTGATTATGCTTCAAGAGTAGGTCTTGGCCATGCAGTATTCTTCTGTCAAGTATAACAGAGAATTTGAAGGGTGCTTGATTTTTCACAGAGACTCAAGTAGCACTTATTGATGCTAAAGTATCATTAAGCACAAAATATCAAGTTTCTAGCAGTTTAAGCAACAAGCTACCTAGATTGGCAAAACAAATACAACACATAAGCATCTAGGAACTACTAAAAAACTTTACTTCCATTTTTTTATTATATTCTTTTGAAGACTGGAGAAAGTCTTATGTAAGGCTTGATGTCAAGGTGAAGCATGCCAATGGCTTTATCCGACATTTTATCTTACATGCCCTCAGCCAATCATTTTAAAAGGTAACTGGCTTATGATAACTTTTCTAAGATATTTCTTGTTTACTAAAAGAAGTTATGCAACATGAAAAAACCATAAGTTCTGGTCTTATAGCATAATTATTTT
Organism: Buteo buteo; assembly: GCF_964188355.1. Taxonomy (NCBI): domain Eukaryota; kingdom Metazoa; phylum Chordata; class Aves; order Accipitriformes; family Accipitridae; genus Buteo; species Buteo buteo. Next base: position 36,386,841 of record NC_134173.1, read on the forward strand.
GACAGAGAGAACACAGGAAATCTATTCCAGAATTTACCTCAGGTTTTTTGATTCCAGCCAGCATTTTACAGTTCCACTTAAGGGGCAAGAAATAGTTAAGCTTAGATATGCTTTATAAACCATTAATTTCAATGACCAACCCAAATACCATAAAGACCTACAGAATCATCTCAAATTCACATAGTTGCTCATTTCCAGGATTTCACGGGGCTAAGAACAGATGTGTGTCAGAAATCAGGAAACTGGCTCAATTCCTTTGGGATTTTTCTTCCAGAATGGAAGCAAGGGGGAGGAAGGGGAAAGAAGAAAAACAATTTGACTGAAACATCACTCTTTCTCCTGTCTGAAAAAGAAGCTGAGTCTTTGAGCAGAATGGCACTATCAATTACAGTAGTCAGATCTTCATAGCTCCAGATAAGGGTTGAGATCGACAGATCTATAATTACCAGTTCTGATAAATCAGGGATCAGAGCTCTCTGTCTTCAGCATTGCCTACAGCACTTCCTTTCCCAGACACATTACAACCAGATAGGAAAGACAGTAGATAAGACATAAGCAAACCAGTGGATAGTCAAACAGTGTGTGCTTTGAGCACCACCAGAGTATCATTATTACTGCTTTAAGCGATCTTCCTTTTCAGTACTTCCAGTATCTTGTCTAATACTGACCCATGCATTGCAAATGGCGAGTAATCCCCCCTTACCTTGATTTATGAGGGTTTTGTATCTATACATCTCCCTTCACATTTTCCCTATTATTTTTTTTTAAACTCCCCCTGTACCTCCAAAACCTGGGAACTTTCTATTCTACACAAGATACTCTTATAATACTTCATATACTAAAGTTCACAGTATACCAATTAGCACATTGCAACTAACACACCTGGTAGCATGGAGATCTTATAAAAGCATAGGTTGTTAACGTATCTTCTTACTCTTAATAGCCTTACACTGACAAAAAGGTTCCTTATTTCAATGGTGACATTGGGTAGTTCACATTTTCCATTTCAGAAACAGCATACTTACTGGAATGAAGTACATCTAAGAACAAGAAAAAACCCCACTAACACTCTGTATTTATTTTTCTACATTCATTGATTTGTGATGCGTACTCATTCCTTGGTAAATGAAGAGGAAAAGCTCAAATGCACAAACCTAGCCAGTGTAAAAAAACTACTCGCATCTGACATTTTGGAAATACCAAAAGGTATTATGTACAAAGAACCCTCCAAAAGCAGCCCTTTTTTTGTACTTCACTTACTTGAAACCAAGTATTTTTCTCCACATCGCATTCCCCAGTTTCTCCCTGAGCAAGGCAGCACACAACCAGAAAAAGTCATATTTGCCAATGTCTTGATCCTTGCCTCTATCCCCTCCCATGGTAAAAACCCACAGTTTTGTTAAATCTCTTTATTTACAATCTTTTTATAACAAAGCAGCTTTTTTTTAAGTATAAAAAACAGCAACAAACCCTTTAGATTACACAGGGGCTAAATACATTATGTTGAGAGGACAGGTGGAGGGGAAGAAAAGTTGACAATAAAAGAGATGGTGAGAGTCCCGACTTTTCCTAGAGGCTGGCCCTGAGGGCCCTGAGGCTGGGAAGCAGCTGGGCTGCGCTCAGGCGCTCCTCTACGTTAGCCTTCCAGCAGCAGCTAATAATGCTCTGGAGCCTCCGGCCCACCGGCGACTCGTGGAAAACGGCAGCAGCCAGCGAAGGGCGTAAGTTATAGGCTACCACGGCATAGAGCACGTACTGCCGCTCACCCAGGTAGGGCTGCTCCCGCATGACGATTTGCCAGAGGGTGACGGCAAAGGAGTAGATGTCTGCTTTGGCAGTGACCCTCTCCCCCTTGAGGAGCTCGGGGGCGCGGTGCGTGTACGTGCCCCCTTGCTGGCAAACGTGGGGGCTCTGGGACAAGCCCTCCTCCAGTTTGTGAGAGCACCCGAAGTCCCCGATCTTGCACACTCCCTGCTCAGTGATGAAGACGTTCGCAGGCTTCAGGTCCAAGTGCACGATGCCCTGCGAGTGAAGAAAGGCTAAGCCGGTCACGATGTCACAAGAATAGCACACGGTCTCTTCCATGCTCAGGGCCTTCCTTCTGCATGTTCCTTCGTCATCCTCGCCCTGTCTCCACGCATCGCCAGTGCCATAAATTACATGGTGCAGGGTGATGTGGCCCACGTACTCCATAATGATGGTGCCCAGGCTGTTCTGGCTGGCCGGGGCACACGTGCTGGCAGCCACCACACGTACCACGTTATCGTGCTGCAGCCGGGCTACGTTCAGCTCGGCCCAGAAGCTCTGTCGTGACGCCAGCCGGTTTTTGCTGCTCTTCTTCACCTGCTTCACAGCCACAGTGGTACCATGGTAGGTGGCTTTGTAGACCGAACCAAAGCCCCCAGAGCCTAGGGGCTGCAGGAGGCAGAGCTGATCCCAGTCGATGCAGCACCAGGCCAGGCGAGGAGGCAAGCGGCGAGTCCTGACTGAAGGAGCTCCCCCCAAGAAGTTTTTGCTGTCTTTGCCAGGGATAACTAAGGGGCTGCTGCAGGGTCGCAAATCTGCAGAGGGGGAAAACTCCAAAGGAAGAAAACAATTAAGAGGAATGGGTGATGGCATAATAAGGTGGAGAAAACAGGCAGTTACTAAGACAGAAGACCAGAAAGTTTCCCTGACAGAAAGGACTCTATAGTGGCTTCCAGAGCCTTTTATCCTCTCTTCACCATTCTCCCTTCTGCCCCCAAATGAACTGCATCTGTCACAACTAGCTGAACCCAATCAGGCTCACCTGGAAACATTCTGCTCCAGCCCTGCAGTAAATCTTTAGAAAGTGAAGGCAAACGGATTTAAAGCTAAAAAGATATTAACTCATGTATTCCACATCGTTTCTAATCTCAAGAGAAAAAAGAGATGTTCTGCCCATTGAATGCCTCTAGCAAAATACCTCAATACTAGATAAAGCAGTGATTGGTAAATGCATTTCACTATGGCTCTAGGCAGGAATGATCCTCATCAGATGCATTAAACAGCTCAAAGTCATTGTCAGAGGAAGCAGCTGAAATGGTGAGTGCTAGCATTTGATGAGGCTATAGCAGGCATAACTAAATATATAAGTGTGTTTGTAGAAACCTGCCACTTAAACATGACTGGGACAAGGGGACTGGTTTGGCTGCTCAACTCAGCCCATGCAGGACAGCAACCTTAATAGCAGCATAAAGACAACTGATTGCTCTGTATCATCCATTGGATATAGTAACTAGAATTATACATAAATATTTGGTCATCTTCCCATCACACCCCATGCAGTTACCACAGGTGTGTGTTCCATTTCTGGATCCTCCTTAGTAAACTTATTGCTAAATTTACAGAGCTGTTTTGGCAGAAGTCAAACGTAATTTTGACTTGCTGGTCCCAGTGTTTTTTTCAGAAAGGCTTCTGCTCTTTTGAACCTTCTTTCACATATTCACAGCGCTCATGCTAACTGCCTTAGTGTTTGGTACCTGCTGTACTGCCCATGCATCGAAACACCCTTACAGGACCTATACAGCCAAGTGTTTTTTAACATTCCAGTAAGTATCTTTCTGTACATGTTGACAAATACCTTGGAAAGCTTCATGCCCATTTCCCACCTCCTCGCCCTTCAGAACCTTCCTCTGGATGTCAGCTTTGCCCACACAGATCCTGCCATGGGACTTTAAAGATTGGTGGTCCTGTTTCTCCAGAGTTTACTTCTGGGCAGCATTGGCTCTGCAGGCAGTTCCTGCAGAGTTTTCCTGGTGTTTTCTGTTCTTTTTGTTTTGCTTCTCTGGATGAGTAAGATGCAACACAGATGCACTGAGGGAAGTTTCAGGGGTGCTCAGAACACGTGCTAGCAGAACTGGAGTGTTTTCCACCGTGAGACCTGTTCGGTTGTTCACCTCAACAGACATATCCGATGTCCCAAAGACATCTTCTGACCCTGCTCTATCTCTAGATCAGTTCAAAGGCATCACTCTGTAGCAAATCAGTGATGGAGAAGTTCCCTGGTACTGAGACTTAGGACTACCAGGATAAATTTGTCATCACAATTCACAGGGAAGCAAACTTGGACCAGAGGTGAATGAGAATGGGGAATTCAGGTTATCACCTGCCAGTGTGGAACAGATAGGCTGGGGAAGAACTAGATAAATAGGTGCTAATATGCATTATAGGAGTTGTTAACAAGTGAGAGTGCAAAGAGTTAGGGATGCTAGAGGGCCTCTCAATGGCCCTGGGTGGGACAGTCCCTGCAGATGGGACTGCCTGACAACACCAGCCTCCTCTTTCCTTGCCCATCCCAGAAGGCACTCGAATAGTACAAGAGGCCCCTGGACTCCTCCGGTGCTATCACCCCCTGTGAGCTTTCCGTTGTGAAGCACAAGCCAGCTGGGTACCACCCTGCTGCTGCCCCCTCCTCGGCACAGCTCTCCGGCTTGAGGGACTGATCAACACCAGTTATGCAGGGATGCTTTGGCGGGGCGTGGGGGAAGCCCAAAGGAGCTTTAGGGTAGTTTTTAATATGCAGTGAGGTAAGTCATGGAGACAACAGGTATTTTATACTCCTTTTCTGAGCAGCACTGTGATTTTATGCTTGTGTGCAAAAGTCTTCACTTCTGATTTTGGCAGAGAGTGTTTTCTAGGCAGGCGAGTTGTGATGGAAAGGAAAAGCTGCAGTAAGCAGATGAAACTATACTGGAGAGAGAAAGGATTTTTTTATGCCTATTTTCTGAGTGCTATTAGGCCTCCAGTTCTTGTGTGGATTTCTGTGCCATATAGTATACAAAAGCAGCAGGGAGATGTCTCTGCTATGAATCGTCCTACAACTTCAGCCTCCTCGTGCGAGAAGTGCACTTGTTACAACCTGTGTTCACCAGGTTAAGGTGGCAGAGAAGGTTCAAAAGGACAGTTGGTTGAGGGAGAAGAGTAGGTAGAAGGATGCGTGGATGAAGGACCTGAGAGTGGACCTGTTAAGCTGACAGCTATAGGAGCATAGCTGGAGATTGTGAATGCTGCAGAACACAGCAGTAAAATCTATGTTCATAAAACAGAGGGTTAGGATTGGGGCTGTTCCCAAATTACTTTGGCTGAAATCTCATTCGGAAGGATACAGCAGACTTTCCATACTATTTTTTTCAAAATCCATGTCCTCCCCACTCCTTCCAGTTGTCCCTTTTTGGGTAATTTTCCTGTTACCCTTTTCTGTTGGAAACCTTTCTGTTTTGCCCCTGTCACGGCAGGCATGTTGTATTGTTCTTGGGGAATACAGTGAATTTTTGAACAGGAAGAGGGGCGTATTTTGGGATCTAAACAGCCTTAATGTAGCTTACTGGCCTGTCTCAAGCTGACTACTGAGGACCAGAGCAGGGGGACATCCGGTGTCTTTGAATGTGAACGCAATTAAAGCAGATTTAAAAAGAAGCAGGCTTTTATTCTTAATAAATGTTATTCTCTTGTAATCCACTGATGACTCGGCCCAGTGACTTCCCACGAGACACAACCGCTGTAGGACATCCTTGCCACGCTTCACAGCCCTGTTTAGCTCCAGCATTACTGCAGGCTGGAGGAGGGGGCCACGGCGTGACCCAGGGAACTATTTTCAGGGGGGAGCAGGGCTGCTGGGGACAAGCTGCCCCTTCCTTCCTGGCTGCCCTTCCCCAGGGGAACCCACAGCATCGCACCAGGCACCCACAGCAGCCTCCAACCACACTGGTCCCATTTCACTGCTATTTCCACAAGGAAAAAGGAAGCTGTATGAACCAGAAGTCATCAGCAGAGAATGCAACAGGAACTTTCACAAGTGGCAAGAGGGAAACACAGTCTGTATCCCGAGGGCTGCAATATGTCACAGCTACGCAGTATGTCACAACTACCATAACCTGTGGCAGCGATGGTTCTGTTCCAAGCTTATGTGTCCTATTTCTGCAAGTAAAACATGCCCGTGCATCTGATGCTGCAACAGCTGCCCAACCCAATCTGTGCTTCCAGCTGAGAAGGAATACAGAATCAGTCTTGCTCGGTTCACCCGTTTATATTTCACTTGTACATCAGGAACACAGAAACTCTTTGTTTGCCATTACTGTTAGTTGCCACTGCTGTTCGTTGAGTTGCTGGACAGCAGAAGTCAGCCCTGACACCAAGGGCCGTAAAGGACTGATACGGACGTCACCCACCACAGCAGAGGACGCATACCAAACACCAGAGTTTCATTTTGATCAAGGTGCATCACTGTTCTGGTTCTTAACAGCCAAAGTTTTGTCTAAAACAGGAGATGGACAGAACTGGGGATTGGAACCGATTTCTGAGAGTTTAAGAGTGTATAGTTATATTCTTCTCCACAATCATGACTTTATTTCTCTGTACATTTGGTTGGTGTACCATGTAAGAAACCCTTGAAGGCTTGGCTGTCCAGTGGCTTCTAAGAACTGCTTTACAATATAGAGGTATCATTGTGTTTCTACTAAATTACTTTATAATCTTGCTAAAGGAGTCAAATTTCTCTCTCAAGTACTTAAATTACAGCCCTATTCTCAAAACCGCACAGTTCCTTCGCCTGTGCCTTAGTGATTTCTGAGAGGTTTTCTTCCCAGTTTCAAATCAAAGTTTTCTTTTTTCTCCATTTACTGTCAGTCCCTGTGATCTCAGTTTAGGATTTGATGATGAACCTGCATTCTTCCTTATGCATATAGTGTTTCACAGTCCAAATGTTGCTTCCAGTCACACCTCATAGACCTCAAACGATATTCAGAGATGCCTGAAAGCAGTTCTGATATGATCAATTGCACAGGTGTAAGCGATACCATTATTTGAAGGCAGTCCATACACAGGCTTGTTCTGAAGACAGGCCACTGATTAACCTTTTTTTTTTTTTTTTTTTACTACAGGCACAAGCCAGAAAAAAATCCAGTTCATATTTCAGAGTTTGGTTGCTTTGGTGAGACAAATGAGACCTCGGATAGTGAATACAAGCAAGTTTTCATTAAAGCAGTCAGAGATAAACCCAAATGCAAAGAACGAATACATCTGCAAGAATTGTGATGCTATTTTACTGCTGAGAGACATAATAATAATAAACATTTTAAAAGGTTAAACCCTAGTTTATAAATAATAAGATCAAGTTTGAAACACACATTGCCAAACAGCTGCTTGATGCTTTTTTCCTTCCCAGGAAGGTTACTCCATGTGTTCAAGAGCACCAAGCAAAGGCTCTCCTTACCTGAATGCACTGAGGTTTTAACTAGCAAGGCAGGTGAGGTTTCACAGCTAGTTTACTGGGGCCTCAATGACCACCACTGACCAGGGTGGACCAGGGACAACAATTTGGGACCTGCTGCTGTAGATTAATATCACAATTGCGAAAGAACACCTTGAGACAAGCTAAGAAAATCTAAACTTAAGGATAAAGATAACAAAATGTGAAATACAGGCTCTCACCCACAGCAATACTTTCTGGCCGTGCAAAGACGGGGTTACCTAACCTGGCAGGTTTACTGCCGTCATATGGTAGGCACCTTATGCAGTATTTTCAGCCAAATTGTCCATTACTAGTTTTGCAGTCTTGCCCCTGGAGCAAAGCTGACTTTGCTGGGTCACAGGGAGATGACAAAAAGTAATGGTGGAATTTGAGACTTGTAGCTTAAGGACTAGAAAACAGCTTCAATGGTTAATGAGAAAAAAAGAGCCACCTACAGCAAAGGGCCCAGGGGGTAATGTTAGCTGCTTTCCCAGGTCCATAGATTTAATGCTGATGCCTAGGACTGAAGTATAAAAGAGTCAGTCTCTCCCAGCAGCTTGCACAATCCCATTATCACAGGTCATGCTCAGCTCTGTGACTATATTCAATACACTGCCATAGCAAATGTGGTAGCTCCCTGCAAACATCACATCTTCAGGGAGCTGCAGAAGGGAAGAGGCAAGAGGATCAACTAAATTTGGTGGCTCTGAAGTGATGCCCTGGGCACTCTGGTGGGCCATGGCAAATTATCAGAGGCTGCCCTAAATTACAGGGTTTTAAACCTGCTCAATTAAAATGGCTTGTACAATTCAAGTATGTTGTTACAAGGATTACATCAGTGAATAAGCAGAAGCTTCTTGCAAAAATAATGCTGAAGAAAAATATGCCTAAGCTGAAGAGAGCACATAAACTATGGGGCAACCTTGTAACACTTGACTGGCATAAGGAGCCAGACACTGACAAAGAGGAGGCAATTTTTAGGTGAGGACAGACTTCAGTGATTTTGGGAGTTTAGTCTGTGTTTATTTGTCATTAAAGTTTGATAATTGATATTCCTATGTTAGAGCTCGGATGTTGCTCATTTATGGCATGCCCCTCAACCATACAGAGCCTGTATTTTCATTTTCAATGTAAGTACTTGTGAGGGAACTTAAGGATTTACTCATGACCATGTGTGTAACAATTTAACACAAAGTAAGCCAGAGTTGAGCTTAATTTCAGAGGCACAGCCTACAGAACTTTTCTGCTGGAATTGTATCTTAATACTACACAAGGATAGCTGACAAACACCTTTCTCATGGGAGTCTGTGTGCCCCTTAGATAAATTGCTGTCTCTCATAGATTAATCAAGTATTTGGAAGAAACTCTTCCAACTTGCCTGGGAAGCCACAGAGTGTTAACTAGGAGATACCTTTACAAACTGCATGATTCATTTTGGACTTGTAAAACACAAACACTTTGAACTTTTTTAAGTAAACCAAAACACAATAAAACTAATTTCTCAACTTCTCCAGGTTTGATCACTACCCTCCCATGCATGCATACATGTACACACATACATACACATACACACACACAAAAGTTTAAGCAATGTACTGATTTTCAGAAACTGTGACTATTCAGGTTCCCGGCATTATTTTACATACATCAGGCAGAGATCTGACTGATTGATATGAAAACGGACACTAAACCATTCTTCTTCTTTGTACTCTGCAGTTCAGTGCAACAGTGAAAATCAGTGCCATGGGCAAACTATCAAGGATCAATTCAAATGATTTCAAGCCCAGCCACAGTGTGCATTACTGTAGTCCTGTTTTCAGACTGCTCAGCTGATAGCTGATGTCCCTACAGTCCCCTCTGAGGCAAACTAGCTTTCTAGCTGGTGATTTTGTGACACAAATGTCCCCAAAGGAGACAAGGTTGTGGGATGACAATGACATTGAAGAACACAACTGTTAATTTTATTTTTTAAAATACTTATTTCTCTGGAAATGTTAATTTCTTGAGGATGCACAGACCATTACAACAAATAAATTATATAAAAGTAAAAATACTGAGCAAGATGTTAGACCTTTATTGGGAGTAGACAAAGTTTATACTGAATTACCTGGGGTATAGCACATGAGCAGGAACTTGAAACTTCACGCTACTGCTGCTGGGGTCTGTCATTTTCAACACCACTATCTCCACTGTCGTTCAAAACACAGAAATACAGCATTGCTGTTTATTTGCTAAAGGCCCCAGCTCATAATGATAAGCAGCAGTTAATCCTCCAATACACTTCTCAAACTTTTAAGCACAGACTAAATTTTGTAATAGAGCTTATCTTGCTGTCCTACTTGCTGCCTGTTTGTGACCATCAACCCTTACTGTGCCAACTACGGCAACTGCCACTTTGGAAAACCTCATTTCTATCCGATTTAATACAGTGTTTTGATTTGCAAAGCGAGGAAGCCAACAGCATGTAGCTGTTCAGTTCTCGCTCGTCCAGTAGCAGCTCTGCATCACAGTTTTGGGTTCCTCTGTCAAAAAACCACTCTTTATCCCAGGGCATGCTTATACATGGGAAGGAAAAGGAGAGTGAAGGGCAAAACCACAACAGTCTTTCTCTTCCACTTCTGGAGCACAGGGAGACCAGGTATAGAGGATACTGAAGGACCATTTTCCTGTACTTTCTTACTCAAGTTTTGGAAAGGGGTGCTTACAGGAGAGACAGAAGGGAAGATACCTGTGGCTCTGAATTTAACAAGGAAAGCTCTGGAGGGACTGCACCAAGAGATGTCTGGATATAACACAGATACTATCCATGCAATCACATTCCACTTATTAGAGAGGGTGACGGAGTTTCTAGAGGGTGTCTGTTTGGAAGGAGGACATGTTAATTCAGTAACAGTGGGCGAGACCAGCTATGACAGCGACACAATAGGGTGGTTTTCTCTTGGCGTGGGGGTGCAATAAATGGTTTCGCAGAGTATATTGTAGAGCATCTGTAGAACTTCCGACCCATATAACAAGGCCAACCCTCTCAAGCAAGGTCAGAAACCTCTAACACAGAAGTGGTAAGTCAGCTCAGAGGAATGGGGTAGGGATCACAAGAAAGGAAAAATGTCTGTGTACAGAGAAGGCGAAAGCCAAAAACTCTAACGATCATTTCTCTCAGACTGGGTTACAGCAAGAAATCTAGGAAGTCAAGACGTGAAAAAGAAAGGAACGCAAAAGCAGGAAAACACAGACAATGCTGAGGATGTTAACGAAATAGGTTCTGAAAAAGCAATGAAACATGAAATGCTAGTCTTTCACTTTCCTGGCAAACAGTCCACGCTAGGGAACAACTGTGTGGAATGAGCAGAGAGGCAACTGCAGTTGTGAGCAGGCTGCTCGTCTGGCTGCGTAGCACCTCCTCCCCCCATGCATTAGAGTCAGACTTCTTCGGCAGTGTCACAGGCAAACGGGAGATCTATGGGATCAAAGCAACGGAGTTTCTCCTGGAAATATTTCAGAGACAACCCATATACTGTGTCTAGCACATGCCACACCCTTACAGCTTATCCTGCAAACTATAACAATTGATGTAAATTACTTGCATTAATCTGAAATGATGGAGAATCACTCACCTACATCTCCCAAACGAGCAGTCCCACTACAGAAACCCCAAACTCACCTTCCAGAGTCTCACAGCATTTCAAAGTGCAATTTGATGGCAAGCTCAATTGCTTCCTTCAGTTCAGATCTGTCTTGTCACAGACACAGTAGCATCATCCAATTTGTCCCTTGGTGAAATCATGACATGCAGATACTTATGCTTTAAGATTTTCTGAAAAACTGACATTTTACCAGTCGTAAACTAGAAAGACAGTTATACCTTTGCAAACTCAGACTAACTACACCCAGCAAAACTGGGTGTATTCTGTAATTACTTATTGTAATCCCAAACATGCAGATCAAGATTATCTATTGAAATGCCAGACATAAGTTATTCATTAACTAAAACCATTCTGTAATTTTATTGATATATTTTGTGGAGTTCACATATTTTTGTACAGCAAACATAACACTGTAGGCCACAAGAAGCTGCAGCACTATTGTTTAATAGCAGCAAGGTATATTTTATAATCAGGGTATGTGGACAATAAATAGTCTGTTTCTTTGGATGTGAATGTTTAAAATGAAGTTCTGCTGCAGCTTCATAATGTGATTGCTATTTTACAGAGCTTATACACAAAAATATATATGCAATCTTTTTGTCTATATTTTATACAAATACAACAGTAGTTTGTGAATACATTTTAAAGTACATATACATGATAAGCAACTCAATTTCCCATATCACAGGATAGCAAATTTTAAATGCAAGAAACATATACAAATTCAGTCTGGAATGCAGGGTTTTCTGTGTCTTTTTTTTCCTCTATTTTTGACTCAAAACTTTTATCATTAAAACATTTTAGCACACAAGTCCAAACAATTTTTCCACTAGCTAAAAATATAATTTCAGCAATCCGAGTCAGGTTTGGGTGTGTCATCATTCCCCAATATACTCTTCCCAGTTTTTGTCTAAATTCAAAGGCTTTTATTAATATATAGTATGTTCTTCACTCCACACCATATAAAAAGCCCACATTTAATTTAACTAGCAGTCACCTATTTTTGTGAACAAGAGCTGGGCTTGTCAGCGTTTAAATTTGCATGTCCAAAATTTTACTTTTGCAAGTGCATATGAATACATTGTGGTGTTGCACAAAGTTCATTAATGACAAATTAAGTCACAGTATAAAAATATATCATACAACTATAGGTCTAGTATAGTCCTTTTTTCTATGGGTAAAAATACATCTGAATGAGACAGGGAGGTTTGTAGCACCATGAGAGGAGTTGTATCCCAAGTTACATTAGCAGCATGATCCAATATAACAATATTGCAGGAGTGTTTCTGAGGAGATAAACATTCACTCTGGTTCAACTGTACCACTGAAGCTTATACTGAAAAGTGTTTACATATGATTAGCAATAGTTCTGTGTCACTTCCAGGGCTAGATAACTGTTATCAAAAGACACTGCCTTCCAACAAAAGTAAGACACCCTTATTGCATAAAAGCTTTGGGACTATCCAAACACATTTTGAACTACTGTGGCATTACTTGTACTTGAGCGTGATGCTAAGTAGGCTGTGGCTTTAACTGTACGCTGGGAGGATGCAGGATGGGCAGCTAAGCCTATACAGTTTACTACATATCAGATAAGTACATTTATTTCAGAGGCTTATCTATAGACTGAGAAGAATACAGGATGAGCTGCTAAACCAGTGTATGAGACAGACATAATGAAGGATGCAATCCTGCTCCCCTCGACTTTTACGGATGCAGGATCAGGCCCTAAATTAACTTCAGACAGCAGCATAGCGATGATAGGATATGATAAAAAAAATCTGTATCAAATACTGCACGTTAAACATTTTTGACATAGTTTACCACCCAGTACTCCAGAGGACACAGTTTGCAATTGGTGAGGACAAACTCCTACTTTTTTTTTGACTGGTATTCAAAATGGCAGTAGAAGACAGTGTAGTTTGAAACATGTAAACCTAGTAAAAACCATTGTAAAACCCTTAAGAAAGACACACTGGTTCTGTGCAATATAGCAAATTGATAAGAAAACACTGTAAAAATGTACCTGTTTAAAATTACAATGTCTACCATTTTGTACACAAAGCATTATACCAAAGGCCTACATATACGTAATCTAATGGCACTTGAAACAAATTATAATAAAAGGTTTTATAATAAAAAGCATAACCTGTAAGAAATTTTCTTAAAAGGTTTAGGTTTTCTTTTTGAAAGTGCTATATCTTGTAATATGTGTAACATAGAGGTTGACCAAGCTTTATTTTAAAAAATATTGGCCTATAATACAAGTTTAGCTCACTAGGCAAATGATCCTGAAAATATGTACTCTTAACATTCATTATTAGCTTAATAAAGCAATCAGCTCTGGCTCATGTTTCAGTCAGTATATGGTTTTTAAAAACCGCTACTGCCAAATTAACAATAAATCACTCTATTCCACAATTTACTACTAAATAAAGCACAAGCAACAAGTACACAAAAATATATATATTAAAAAAAAACAACCAAAAAAAAAACCTTACTAGAAGTTTAGAAGTTGCACAAAGAGTGGTGCATGATCAGCCAGCCCTCCCCCCCCTCCCGCCGAGAATCCATCTGAAATCGAGAAAACAGGGTTTAAAAACTGACGGCTTAGTAGTGGCCAATATTGACTCTGCCTAAGTGATATTCAAAAGCACTCCGGTGGTGGTAGTATTGCTTACAATGTCAGTCTGCTTCCACGTTACCGTACATCCTAGTTCAGTGGCAAACACGCTCGGTGCAGCCACACACTGAAACCCTGACTGAATGAGGTTCAATATCTTGTCTGAGGTCCCTATTTCTCAAGTGAAATGTACGTCTAACTCCAAAGTGAAATGTCAATCCCTTTACAGAAGCTAAGGCACGAACAAAGTAGTAAGGGTTCTGGCTACGCACTAAGAAACGGGTGTTGGCAAAGTGTCTGTTGGGTTTTGTTTCTTTAACGAAGTCTAATCGGCAACTGAGACCGACAAACAGTCGCTACGGACTGGAAATTCGTGTGCCAGCGGCTGCCCAGGACGGGCAGCGCTGCCCGGCCACGCTGCCGGGTTGGCTGCAGGATGCCGAGCGCTCGCAACTTTCCTCTGCTGCAGGGGGAGTTGCAGATGCTCGCCTCCACGCGGGACATAACCCGCTGGTGGAATTAAGTCCATTTATCTTCACCTCAGACTGATTTAAAGGATTGAGGACAAACCCGAGTTCTTCCTAGATGCGTTATGGTTGCTGATTTAAACTAGAGTTACATTCGTTTGCATTCACCTTGTGCTCTGTTCATCTGTGTTTTTCTTTCCTTTAGAAAGGTGAAGAGAAAAAAAGCAATATTGAACAAATCATTCAACTAAAGATGTAAGTAAGCAAGCAATCTGTTTCACAGAAACCAGAGGAAGCAGTCATGAAGCAGAGCTAAAAGCCCACTTTGAGATAACGTGCTCCTAAACCCAAAATCTAGGAGTAGTTTGCAGAATTTCAAAAGGTATTTTCCTTATTAATACATCCTTATTTTAATGCCTTTGGAACACAAACACATTTATAAAAATGTTATCTTTTAGTAATAAAATTTAAATACACATATGTATAAAATAGTAAAACTACACCTGCATATTGCTCCTAGAATTAAAAAAAAAAAAAGTAGGAGCTACTGATAAAACATCTGGAGCATGAGCTCCTTAAATGGGAGCAACTTTTGTTTCTGTGAAGTATATTTAGTTTAACCACTTAAAACCTTGTATGAATCCTCATTATTGTTTGAGAGATACTAACGTATTTGATTTCTATTTTTTAATTCCTTGTACAAAAATGACAAGGAAATGAATGTTATTGTTGAATTACAGCAAATCTAGTTTGCTTTCATGCATCACAGGGTTGTTTTTTTTTTTTTTTTCCTCTTTTGGTTATTAGGGGTTGGGGAATAGAATATATTGCATTAGGTAAAAGTGGTGTAAGCAATATGCTTTTACTTCACTCCTAAGAGTCCTGTCTTTAAATCTTGGCAATGGGCAAAAAGTCCCTAACCAAGTACCCAGGTGTAGAAAGTGTGATTAACGTCTAACTTGTTGCTTAGGAGGACATAACACACCATGTAACACAACTGAAAAGATCATTCCAATAAAAAAAAACCACCACAAAAAAACTGGTATTTGCAAATTTACATTCACTCTCTGACTGCACACTAGTTTTGAACTGAAAATAGATACACACTTTCTGGCTGGACTTGATCCACCCTTTGGCGGTGGCAGCTGGGAGAAGACTGATGCCTACAAATGTGAATACACTATCGGAAGATTCCTATGCAGTACTTTTTCTATGCTACTAAAGAGAAAAAACAGCAAGTTAAGAATTAAAACAAAAACTGCGACAAAATATTCTGCATTACTACATTACAACACTTTTATAGTTCAAGATCAGCCATTAATTTCGCCTGTTTCCCTCTACCAGAGTCATGAAAGCACAACAACACAGTTCCAAATTCAACTTGAAACATTTGTCATTTAGGCAAGCAGAGATTCTCTGTTGAAATTCTGTTCAGCCATGATTTTAGAGAATTAAACTAAATTTTTTTCTTCCGTTATCCATAACAGGCCACAAAAATTTAAGCCAGAAAATGGCAAAATTCTTAACACCTTTTATAATGACTTCAATACAAGTCAAAATGCTATATATATGTACATGTGTATATATGGACTTCTATATATACACACACAAGTTTTCAGAAAAATCTGAATTCTATATTTACTTTAAAAATTTAGATTTGTCATTATAGAACAGATCAGATTTGTCACCATTTGAGAAGAGGATTTGTTTGGAAATGGACTGGAAAATTTTTTTCCCAAATCTTCAGGAATCTTTGTGATATATATTTCAACTGGATTCTTTGCAAATAGTAAAATATATCAAAAGTAAAAGTGGTAGTTCTACCACTGACATCAATAAAACGGAATAGCTGGTATGGTTGAAAAAGTTTTAAAAAAGGGATGAGTGTTGAGAGTTTGCTTGGGATGACTTTCTACTGAATATTTGAAAAGTGTCAATTGGCAGTGAAAATGAAAACAATACAATGAGACTGTTTTTTAAAAAAAACCAACAAAGTAAACACAGCTGAGAATAAACACTTTCAAAACATTTTTAAAAAGTTAATTTAAATTTCTTACTGGCTTCATGAGATTGGTACTGTACAAAAGCGAGAATTTATAATGTCTTATAGTAGGCACTAAGTTAAAAATGGTCACCTAAGGCATTTCTACAAATAGACAGTAACAAGCCAGCTTTGTACATCCTATTGGAAAGCTTGATGAAATCGCGGTAGGGTGGTGGTTGTGCTTAGACTGCTTGTGAAAGCTGCTGACAACGAGTGCAGAGACCCAAGACCTATACTATTGCTAGGATCTTGAGGATCCTGGGTTTGTGGTGGAAGTTGAGTCATAGAAGAATGTGCCTCCTCTTGTGTATAACTCATTCCGAGGTTTCCCACTGAAACAGAAGGATTATAGGGAGGGCCATTTACAGGTATGAAGTTGAACAGCTGAGAAAAGTCCAATGATGGGGTGTTTAGAGGTTCGCTAATAGGAACGGAGCCCTTGGAAAGGGAAACCTCCCCAGACCCATCATCTAGTGGCCCTACTTGTGGATCCAGCCCTAGTTTTGATGAAGATGCTTGAGAATCCTGGGATGAAGAAGGCATACCACTTTGCAACTCCATCAAGTAACTTTCGATTTCCCCTTTCAATGGCTGTTCTTTTTCAGGCATAGAAATTGCATATGAGGTAGTACCGAGCGGATATTTCAACGATAGCTGGTGAGAAGGGTGGACAGACTCCATATCTATTGGACAAGGCATTCCCAATGGTAACGATGTGGCAACCATTTGGTGTGCAGATGCAGAACTCTGCATGGACTGAATCTGAGTGTTGTAGAGATTTAATTGCAAAGTGTTTGTAAATGGCTTTGATGTCAGTTCACTGGAAGGTAAAGACATCACTGGAAGCAGCTCATCCTTAATAGGCACAGAAACATTGCAGGTAAAGGGATCTAGAAGGTCCATTGGCTCTGTTTTGACCTTCAAAAGTTCTTGGTTGTGACTTTTCTTCATGTGGCGTGTGAGGTGATCCTTCCGCCCAAATCTCTGTGCACAGTACTGACAGAGGAAGTCCTTTCTTCCAGTGTGCACTACCATGTGTCTACGGACATCCTTTCGGGTGTAGAACCGACGATCACAGTGTTCACACTGGTGTTTTTTCTCCTTCACTCCACCCGATGACTTGCCTGCGTGAGTTTTTAGGTGCTCCAGCAGCACTCCTGTGCTTTCAAAAGTCTGCAAACATACCTTACAGGTGAGGTCACCGCTTGTTGCAGCATGCAAAGCTAGGTGACGTTTGAACCCAAGCTTGGTATTGTAGTTCTTTCCACATTCTTCACACTTAAAGGCCTCTTTGTTGGGATTGTGTGTATGTAGGTGATTCTTTAGGTGATCTTTTCGGTGAAACATTTTCTCACAATAATTACACTTGTGGGTTTTCTCAGGAGAATGAGTAGCCATATGCCTTTAAACACAGATATATTCTGTAAGTAATTATTTTGATCAAAAAACACACGTGCTCATTTTTTAATGGCAGCTAAATACTACACTAAGGGCTGCTTTGCAACAGAACCTTTTAACTGAAAGCATGACACTACAAAGACAGTTCGACAAATTTAAATATAGCAAAACGCGAGCCATTTCTCTTAAATCGACACTTTAGTTTTGGTGGGTTTTAGCTACTGTAACAGGGGTATATGGGCAAGTATGAAAGTACTCATGTAAAAGTCCATAGCCAAAAAATTTTCAGTCCATACTCTTTTTTCTTGTGACAATTCCTTATACAAATGAATACTCTATGCTCATTAAAAAAAAAACAAAACAAAAACAAAACAACAAACAAACAGAAAACAAAAGCAGAAAACAAATTAAGAAACAAAATCAAAGACATTAGCTTGCAAACTTAGGTAATTTAGAATTCTAGAAACAATCCAATGGCTACTTTAATTAACACATCCTCTCTGCAATCAGCTGAAGGCGTACACAAATATATACTTTTACACGGCTTAACACGGCCAACATAAAATAGATAATATAATCTGAAAGATAAATAGAGTTTAATACCTTAGTAATTTGTACTTAGAAACAAAGGCCTTGGTGCAGTCTTGTTGTGTGCACTTGTAGGGCCTCTCTCCTGTGTGAGAGTATGAGTGAACCTTTAATTTCTCAACACTGTTAAAGGCCTTGTCACACAGTTGGCAAGGAAAGTTTTTTCTTGGTTTGGTTTCACCACGCTTACGTTTCCCTGAAGGGACTTTCTGGGTATCTCTTACTTCTGACAAATCACCAGGAATGACAGTGGCCATCGCAGCCTAAACCAGGCCTTCTTGTTGGACACTTGGGAATTGCCCAACTCCACTAAATGATTTAGCTTTAGATGGCTTCTCAAGTTTCATGTGGTCGTAAAAGAAAGCAAAAGGGGACTGGAAAAAAAAAATAAGAAACAACTAGTTTGTAACTAAACTTAGATTTTGAAGTTTTACTTGCTATGTGAAGCTTCTGAATAAAACTTAAAAATAAAATTAGGTTCAGCTGGTCTAATGTAATACCTGCAGGTTTCTTTACACTATTTGCTGCAACTCTTAAAACGCATTGCTCAGGATGAACAGATCCACATATGCCCTGAAATCACACCTCACAACCTTCCCCTCAAGCGCTGATGGAGAACAGCAAAGTTTCTACCAGATTACGGGAGGCAGGAGGCAAAGAGCCTACCTACCCAGACAGCCTTTGGCAGCTTTGGATTTCAAAGGCATTAGAGCCGCGCCTGCGGTGTTTGCACAGACATACACGCACACAAGCACGCACACATGCACGCACATAGTTATCGAAGTGAAAACCTGTAAGCCTCAAAACGTTTGAAAACCTGTGCGAAAAGCAGCGGTACCCATGCTGACAGTCTGGGGGGGCAAAGCTTACGTACCTCCTCGCTGTGATTACCGCACACCTGTGTATCTACTCTAGTAAAATGTACGCATTGCCAATGATTGTAACACCAGGTGAAACTCTCCTGTAAACATACCCTCTACTAACAGAGACTTGACGTATTAATGACACAAACCCCACGGATTAGGGATAGATCAGATAGATCAGGGTTTCATCAGCCCAGGGGTGGAGACCCCCGCCCTCCTCACGCTATCCTGCAAGACGTAGGGGCTGTAGGCGTTCAGGTTTAGGCTAGCTGAGGACCGAGGCTCTTATCCCGCTGGGGCACTGCAAACCGTGCAGTAAACCAGAGGCTTTCAGCTAAAGGAGGTGCGCGAGGCTCGCGTCTGACGTGCGGGCGAACAGCTTTAAATTCGTCATCTGGTAACACATAGTAGCAACTGGGCTCCTGCCATTACAGGGCACTCAACAGCCCTCCTTTGTCAGGGGTAGCTGACGGCTTTTTTTCACCATCGGAGCACAAGTGCTACTACAGATACCAAAATCCAGCACTGCCCGCTGCGGGAAGGGTCGGGCGTGAGGTCTGCGGCAGCGGGGACGAGGAGGAGGACAGCGGGAGGACGGCACTCCACGCGAGCGTTTGGCAGGGCCGGAGAGCCCCCAAATCTGGCCTTTCTCCCTCAAAAGCAGCAACCGCCCCCCCCGGCCCCGGTGTCGCTGGCGGCAGCTGCCGTCCACTCCGGCTTCTGCCGGGGCAGCTGCGCGAGAGGCGGCTGGGCCAGGCGGCACCGAGGCCGGGGGCAGCGGCCGGGCTGGGGGCTCGGCGGCCGGCCGCCCCCACAGCCCCCAGCAGCAGGGCAGGGGAAGGCAGCAGCTGCTGGGACAGGTGGAGCCGGGCAGGGAGCACCAGGCCGCAGCTGCTCCAACCTAAGGCCGTCTCCCTGACAAACAAAACGGACTCTTCCCCGCTGGCAGCGAGGGGAGGCCGGATAGCTTGGGGGCGGCCTGGGCCCGGTCCCAGCTGTCCTCTCTCCCCTGGTGAGGCTCAGCAGAGACAGGGGGAGGCAACCGTGCCGGAGGGGAGCGGAGAGCGGTGCCCAGGTGCGATGGGGGCAAAACGGAACAGTCCTGGCGAGGGCCCCAGCGTGGCCCTGGAAGAACGCGAAGGGGAAGGAGAGCCTGTGTTTTCCTCCGTGCGTGGCGGGACAGGAGGGCTGGAGGGGCAGGGAGGCGGAGAAGGGGATGCGCCTCTCTAATGCTTGCATTTTATGAAATCTTCAGACTGAGATCTCCGTTTGAAACGCGTATGCAGAGTATGTCTTTGTCTATGCCTCTTCCTCCCTCCTCCCCATAACTCTTCCCTCGTCTTTATGAGAGGAGAGAGGTACTGGCACACCAAGATGGAAACCTGCTGCCTTTTGACCCTAAAGTCCTGGAATGGCAGGTTAAACTACGCTACCTTCCTGAAGCAAGAAGTTTTGTAAGACCACCTTTACCCCCCCAAATATTACATGGAACCACTAACCTCTTTAAAGATATCCAGTGAAAGAAAAGGACTCTTTATGAGTTCAGATTTGTCTTGGACTCATTCCCACTCACGGGACGAAGCCTGGAGACACCAGTTCCATGAGTGGGAACATGCACAGGTCTTCAAAGTATCAGCTTAATTTTATTTACTGTCTCATAATAAACTACCTAGTTCATAAGTGAAAGAATGAAACAGTTGTTTGGAGACTTGGGAGCAATAATTTTCTGCAATAGAAGTAAATGAAGACCAGTTCCAAAGACTTCAGTGAAGCCACCAATGTAATTAAAAGGAAGGTCTGATTCACATCAAAGTCGTGATATATTTGTGGATCGAAAGATTTTTTTCAATATACACTTTAATCAGAATCTGGTAATAAAATTAGTTTTGCTTTCCTGCAAATGAGCACACTGGTCTTCTACGCATATTGGCCTGAATGTAGAATGAAATCTTGTTTTAGCCTCATCTCTCCTGACAAATGAAGTTCAGGTGGAGAGAAAAAGCCCAACCCGATCTACACTTACATAGGGTATATCTATACCACACAGGCACCTATATGAGACCCACCACACAGAGCCAACAGCGCAGCAGCCGTGGCCCTCACTGCGAGGCTAGGGCACCTAGTCTCGAAGGGGTAAGAAAAGGCTAGGACCCCTTTGGCCTCCCTGCCAAATCCACACCTAGCCTGAGGCAGGGCAGGCAGCATTAGCAGCGAAGGACAAGGGAACTGCCTCCAGGGTCCGCTGCAGGGGAGCATGGTTTTAATTCGAACGTGCCGGGTCCAGAGCTCAGCGGCAAGTGGCCTCTGCGCCCAGCCGGTGAGAAGGGAAGCAGGCACAGCTGGCAGGACGCAGGGAGGGAGGGTGAGCTGCTGCACGGAGGGACAACGGACAGAACTAGGATGGGGCTGTGCGGCCAGGGAGGTGCAGGGAGCACTGCACAGGGGTTGGGAATATCTAAGGACACAAGGAGAGGGGCGAGCTGGTAACGCCGGGGGCAGGTGGGGGGGAACTGGACGTGCATCAGGCTGGGGAGATGCAGGATGTTAGGCCATGCAGAAGGGTGATATGCGGGGTCCGACGTGAGGCCAAAGGCAGTGTTTGTTGTGGAACAGCCTACGAGGCTTAACTGTTAAATTAACAACCGTGACAACTTCTCACTCCTTTCCTCAGTGCAAAGATCACACCTCAGCGTGGAGGCCATCCTATATTCAGGCCAATGCTGCATTACTGTTGTCTTCTCCAAAACTTCAGGTAACCTAGTTGCTGTACCAGAAGTAACTCAGAACATTCACACGGATGAAGAATTCAGGTTTTGTTCCTCTATGATCAAAACTAATTAAGCTGACTTTGAACTGTGTTTAAGTGTCCTTAAAAATGCATCATTAGAACAAATATAGTGTGGATCCAATCTTTGACAATGACAGTGTTTTATTAAAAAATATGTATGCACTATTATCGCAGTACCATTTCTCAACAGATGAGGCAATTAAGAACTTCAGTATTGATCTCTGAATAGCAAATAACCACCTTCTTTTTTTTCTTGTGGATATATAGACTGAGCAATGGAGATAAAACTTTAAAACCCACTGATCCTCAAATATTACACTTTCCAAAGACCAGCTGAAAGAATTTTATGAGTAATATTGCCTGTTTGTGTCTCAACATATTATCACTTAAAATCCTCATTCTTACTGGTGCTTTCACAACTGCAGGATGAATGATTATATGCAGTATCAAATATAACAAACACATTACACAAAAGCTCATATATAATACTATTTTTAAAGAAGCATATACTTAAAGCAGGATTAAAGCAGCCTGTGTTCAATGCACACCTGATGTTTGCCCACTAAAGTCCTCAGATTTTGGTCTTAACCAGTTCCGCTGACTCTTCTTGGAGGAAACCAGAATCCAGTACTTCCCATTTTTACTGGTCTGAAAAACAAAAGGAAGAATGGACTAGACTCCAGCGAAACCAGTATATTCAGAAAGGCTGGGATGCGGCAAGACCAGGGGTTGGAAAGAATTGGAAAGGAAAAGTTAAAAGGGATAGATCCAACCCATGCACAGAACATTATGTACTGTTAATTATAAACTGTAGGAATCAATTGTTCTTGCATTATCAGTAGCAATTATGCATTTCAATTCGCAGTATACTTACATCATTTCAACTAACGCTACGCTGGACAGTAACACATAAAGAGGTAAAATAAGACAAAAGCAAAGGATTTTTCAATAAAGTTAAAAACAAAACAAAACAAAAAATCCACAGACCACAAACAATTTAGAAATAACAGTGAAACACATAAAATGCTGGGCCCAGACTTGAGTTTCTTACTCAGAAAGCACTGAATAAGAGAAGATTTCTGGATTAGGCCCAACTTTACTAGAACCTAATGCCTTCATTCTGTTTAATTATACAGGAAATAGCAGCTTAAAAGGTGACCTGCAAAGGAAAATAAAATTAATTTAAAAAAAATAATAAAGCCTCTTGATGATGTACATGCTACAGGTAAATCCCAATAGAGGGCAAGTCTAGGTGTGCCTGAGCAAATCCAGAGGGCCTTTCTGGAATTTCCCTTATATCTCCCTTTTCCCTGCCACCATCCTTTTGTAAATTTGCAGCACGTCTTCCTTTTCTTGCTGGAAAGCCTCCTGGATGACACAGGTATACGAGGAAAACATGTTCAGCGCCTCATTGTAACGGGGAGGTTTATCCCCTCCAACCCTTCCAGGTATGTAAGGGCGAAGCCCTATACAGTGCACATACCCCACACGGCATAGCAGGCTGAAGGTATTTGGCAGGAGCCCCAGAGTAATGTAACATTTCCCCCCACACAAACCATTTCCCCTTCTCACTTCCCATTTGCTCCAGGAAAGTATTCTTCCTTTCGGTACCGAGTCCAGCTTTGCACAGCCCCAGCCTCCTCTGCTGGTAAGCATGAACGTGAGCAAACCGGCATCCTTGAACACCTATTAAAGTGCAAAAGTGCTTCAAGCACAACCGACTGAAGCTCTCGTGACAGCTGAGGTGCATTTATTTGGGGCTTTGTACATACAGGCAGGAGGAAGAAACAGCCCCAGTACTCAAAGAAAAAGTGAAAGGTTTGTTTTCAACTAATGAGCGAGAGGGGGCACAACCCTCACCTCCTCTTTGGCCCCAGATCCCCTTGTTTCACGGAGAGAATGCTGATGACTCCTTAATCCCTCTCTCAGCAAGACCCTCATAAATTAGTTACCCTGCAAAGCCTATCTCAACATCTTCCACTATCACAGCAGAAAGGAAGAGCTTCATTATCCAGATGTTTCTACTAACATAGCTCACAATAAGTAGACAATATTTAAGACAGCCACATAAATGTAATGGACTAAGTCCTCATGGACTTAGTCCCTCCACTATTGGTATTTACAGACTATTTCCTGTTCAACAGCACCCCCCCTACCCCCCACCCCCAATTCTATGTAAAATATTATAATGCCTTCTCAACAGCATTCAACATTTTCTCTTAAATGCTTATGGTACTCAATTCTCACCACACATCTAAAGTCACTTCAGCAAAAAGCAGATGCCCTCAGAGATGGGCCACTAGAGGCATGGAAAGACTCTTCTATCAGGGGAAACTCAAGGTACTGGAACAAGTCAATAAGCAAGATAAGCACCAGATGTAGTTAAAATGCTGAAGAGAATGAAGGAGGAAGGTCAGGTACTCTTATTCATTACCTTATGAATATAGCAAAATCACAATGCAGTGGATCCAGATGAGGACAATGCTATACCTACAATTAGCTGGGATCTCAACTTCTACAAGACCATTATTAAGCAAAGAGCTTAACAACATACACACAAAAGCGGTAAGTTTGTATGAATAAGGAAAACATCTGCTGCATTTGACTGGATAAAGTGAAAACAGAAAATAAAAAAATTCCTATGCTTTGTGACAATAAATCAGCTATTGGATAACAGACTTTTTCTTATGCGCAGAATACAAAAGTTGTCCATGATAATGCTGATTTTTAAACCACCTTTCTCAGAAGCTTTTGGTGCCAGAAAATCTCTGAGGCAGAATACTGGACAAAGACGTACCATTCTTCTCATAACTGCTTATAGTTATAGTGTTATTAAGTTTTCTTCTCAAGTAGATGAGTTAGGAACAATCTTTAATGAATTACAAAGCGTAAGTTATTCTCTACATGAAGTAGAGAAGCATCACACTGCAAAAAGCATTGTCACATGCACATGCCCAAAACCCTCTTGGGAACTAGTAACAAAATACAACTTCTATAATTTGTCAGATTAGAATTCTTAGAATTTATCAGATCTTCCAGTATCCGTAAGGCACTAATTTTGCTAACTCTCCAAACACCCAGGTAATTCCAGGTTAGACACTATTTGAATTTTTACCATTTCAGGAGTCAAAGAAAAAAAAAAAAAAAGCCCTCAAACCCTAGGCTAAATCATTTATTCCTGTTTTTAATATTAAAAAAGAGGAACATACTTCTTTTCAAAATTCACAGTTCATCTTTAAAAATCTGAAAAAATAACTGCACTTGCAAATGTTTTAAAATATTACTTGGTATCTAAACTAAAAGGATAATGAAGACATTACACGAATACAACCAGGAATCCTCCTCCTAATTTGCATTTCTTATTTTTCTTAAGAGTGCACAGTAAAGGAAAACACCAGTTTCATGGTTCTTCTCTTTCAAAATAAGATAACAATAATGAGAACACAGTGTCGAGAACACAGTATCTGTCATTACACCTTGTATACAGGAACAGTGCATCTAGCTTCGACTCCTGAAATTAATCAGTTTTAAACCAGAGAAGGGTCCTAGAAACATCAGAGTCATAATAACGGTGGAACTGATTAAGGATTTAATAGTATTACAAAGTCATCCTGGCTTTTAAATATTTCTTTAAGGAAACAAAATGAAAAGCGGTTACTTACCCTACGGAAACTGTGATTCTTTAAGAAGTGCTGTCCACACAGATCCCAGGTGAGCATGTACTCACATGAACAGGATCGAGTTCTCCGCAGACAGTAATGTCCATCCAGGCTGTGCCTGTGAACCCTCCCCAGCTGCCACCAGCAGTGGCGTAAGGCAAAGGGCTCCCGAAGGGTGCCACGCACGTCACCGCACCACCTACTGCGGTCTGCAGCCACGGCAGCTCCCGGTTCCGCTCTTCGCTCGTGCCGCGGGGCGGGAGCCATGACACGGGCCGCCGCCATCAACGTGCTGCCTTGGGAAGCGGCAACCTCCCTCTTCGGTGGCTGCTGTAGCCCTGCTGCTCCCAAACCTGTGCGCCCGTCTCAGGGTTTCAGATGGAAGGAGCTGGCAAGGTTTACCGCGGCTGACGAAAGGCAGCAGGGTCACGGGAGAGAAATACGTGGGGCAAGAGCTGACGTCCTAGCTGGGAGCGCGGTGTCGGGACCGTAAAGCTGGAACAGACTGGCACCCTGGTTTGGGAAGAAGGAGGATGAACACATGCAGGCCGAGGCAGCCAGGAGCTGCTGCTGCTCAGGGTGGTAATGGAGCAAACTGAGCTCAGGATGCCCCAGTCTAACCTCTCTCAGGTTTGCCAACAGTAAAGACTCCTTCAGAGCGAAGGACAAGAGATCGCTTGTGGTGCCTCTATGGAGAATGTGCCCCGAAGAGCCACAACTACTATAGCGTTAGTAAACATTTTTCTTCTTTTCTGTATCGGGTGAGTAACAGCCGCCTGACTAAAAAAAGCACTGACAGAGGAAACCTGCTCTGTCCAAGCAGCCAGGAATAGCTGGGGGAGCCGAGTTGGAGAAGTCAAGAGACAGTCAACATCGCCACTTACTGTGGCTCAGGAGAGCCAAAGTGATGGTCAGACAGCACCTCCACGGTGCTGTGGCCAAACTGAACTACAAATCTCACCACATCTGCCCCTCTCAGCTGGGGCTGTTAAAATTGCGCAAATGTCGCCAGAGCTCCTGCAGACGAAGGAATCTACCCCCGGGTTAAGGCAACCGAAGAAGGAGCACCGTTTAGCCTCCTCCTGCTCTCCTTGTGCTGTGGGCTTACAGCAAGCAAGCTGTAATGAGAGGCTTACGCAAGCCTCTCGTTAGGCAGCTCAGTCTGTGAAGGCGCAGATTTAACCCTCCCTCCTTCAGACACCTCTGCTGGGATAGCTGTTGGAAGGGGCTGAGGGCGTAAGTGGCAAAGTGCCTGCACCACTGCAGGACGGCACGCCGGGACCTGCAGCCCTGCAAGGCTCAGCCATCCTTCCTGGATCATCAAGAACCAATGTGCCTACTGCACACTTGCACCGACTTCAGAGCGAGCCGTAGGTCTCATGGACTTTGTAGAAAAATGCTAGACTTTTCGCAGCAGAAGCCTCATCTGAGAATAGCTGCAGGTAGCAGAAGGTCTAGCTGCCAACCCAGGACTTCCAGAGGTCCCTCCTACTTCCAGTAACTCAGGAAGGGAGGATCTTAACTGGGGAAGGTGTTCCCACCAATGGAAACAGTCAAGCAGGTAAGAAAAATCCACGCTTAACTGGCAAAGATGTTGAAGTATTGATGACTTCAGGGGTGCCTTTCTCCGTGTTGAATTAAAATCAGTCTTCTGACTGATGCACGGGTCTACATCACTGTATGTTCTTGGCAGGCCACCTGATCTGCATTTATTTGAACAGCACGTCACTCTTCAAAGGAGGCAGCCGGCAAAGCCTGTTCACCTTTGCCCACGTTTAGGAGGAGAATCCTGCCTTTGGTAGGAAGATGCTGATTCTCCCCCATTTGTTCTTGGCTGGCTGGGGCTGGAGGGAGAAGGGAGCAACAAATGGAGGTGTCTCGCTGTGGCCTGAGTTCTACCTCTGGAAGCTCAAGCTGAGGCTTTGGTGCTGGACCACAAACAAGGAGGAAGAATGGGCATTGCTGGGGTGAGACTGTTCATCAGAAGGTGGGTTTGACCAGGGATCCAGCCTAGGCCAGGAGGGGCTCATGCTTGCGCTTTCACAAAGTGATACTTCATTTAATTTTCTGCGTGTTTTATTGTATAATTTGGAAGAGATTCGAACAGCAACATGTACGCACATGTTTCTGCCCTAAGCAATGAAGACATCTGGCACGACAGTCTATAAACACGGCACTGCCAAATGGCAGGAGGGACAGATCTCGACCTCCAGAGCCCTGCCTCTGGCCATCGTGGCCTTTTGTAAGGCAGGCGGCGAGAGAGAGAGAGCCAACAGGTACACCACCTGACAGCGGCTGGGAACCGGATGGGGTTTTACAGCTCCTGTTCTCCCACAAGCTGACGGAGAGATGTGAAAAGACAAAGGGGTCCACGCTGAGGCCCCAGGGGGACAAGATGGCATTGAGAGGTGGGTGAAGCCACTTGGCCTTTTGCATTTTTGGACAATAGCTATTGTAAATAACCACTCAGAGATGTAGGCACTGACCCTACTGTACAGCAGTGTTTCACGTTAGGGCAGCACACACTCATATGCAAATTAATCACAAAAGAACAGATAGTTACGGTGGGTTTTTTTTTAAATATATACAAGGCTGTATTTATATTATCTTGAACTTCAGGACTTCTTATAGCAGGCAGCTGAGTTCAGAGAAATCCTTCTCCGTGGATTCAAGCTCTAGCCTACAGTATCGGGGGGTGGCCAAGGAAGCGTGGTAGGACAGCAGCGAGAGCATGCACAGGCTGCAGGAAGACACAACCAAATCCAAGCATGAAGCAGCAGAACTGCCCGCGAAAGCTGCTGCAGGAAAATGGAATGATGTGGGCAAAACAGTGAAAATATCTATCCAGTGATCTTGGGTATAAACATAAGAATGACTTAGAGATAATAACCCATAAAACTTTACCCCTCGGGGAAACAGCCTAACATCTAGAACATAATGAATTAACATAAGCACTGAAACTAAAACCAGGCAACCATTGTATTCTACCATTCGTGACAGCACATTACTAATATCTACTGTGTGCAGACCAATGATTATGCTGGAAAGAGTACTATAAAGAAGGTAGCAAAACCAAGAAATAAGATATTTCATCAATTCAAAATTTTAACAGTCTTCGTTGGGGTTTTTTTGGAAAACATCCACAAAACAGAGAAACTGAAATTGCATAAAGTTGAGCAGGAAACTCCCCCAATCCTTTCAAACTAGTATGAAATATGGGTAGTATGAGACACAAATGCACTAAAATGATAAACCCATTTCTTTTCTTCTGGGCAGTAAATATACAGATTCCACTAGTAAACACATGTTAAATATACATACCTTTTATTAATTAATAAAGCAAGCATTTGGAGGAAAAAAACACTAGGTTGCTGTGGGACAGTAACCATCATACAAAAATAGCTATTTATATAGATTTGACTATTAAGCACAACAGTTTTTTCATGATAAGACTATTTGCAATTCTTGAAAGCTGTATTACAGTCATGAAATCGGATAAACAGCTTTTTAATTTTAGAAAATAACTCATTCTTATAATATGCTACACTAGAAAGAGTATTACATAACCTTTTTCAGAATATAGAAGAAAAATTCTATCATGCCTGCCTTTTTTTTTTTCTTCTTAAGTTTCTGGAAAAGTAGAACATGAACTTACCAACATTTATTTTATCATGACCTAATAGTCTGTAATTTAAAGAAAAAAAAAAATCACAATACTATCCAGCATCTCTTAGTGGGCTTTCCATGTTTCAAATTACTTACGTCCACTTTAAATCTTGAGAGCTCAGTTTTGGTTACTAAATGTTCCAAAGAATTCCTGATTATATACTAAATTAAAGGAAACAAGAGCTGCCTAGAGTTAACCCATCTGATGATTGTGGTTTTATGGGCTTTTTAAGAATCTCTATGGCACTGCATAGATGTTTTTCTAAAAACTTTGGAGAGGCTGCGATACAAATAATGTTGATACTGTAATTACGGTTAGAATGTTTAAAACCTGCAAAAGTGCTTTCATGTATTTTGGAATCAGACACACACACCCCTGCCCCCCAAGAATAATCTGCATCCATTTTTAAAGTAATGATGCTTCTGTGAAAGCAAACTTAGTTTACTATTTAATCTGCATATAGGACCATGTCACTTTTATAATAAACCCTAGTCAAAAGCAAATCCTGTACATGTACAAGTAAACACAAACACACATCCTAAAGATGTGTATAAGGTTATACACTAATATGATCAGGAATTAACTGATGTTCATAAGGAACATTATTTTCCTTTGTCCCAAGACATTTAAAAATAAGACCAGGTGTGCGGGCTAGATTAACGGTACATCTAGGCCAGTATTCTGTCTCCAGTAACAGCCAAAAGTACAGAACAGGTCACGAACATGTGGTATTTCTCACTGATACTCTTCTGACCTCCAACTACTTTGATGTCAGGGACTTCCTGAACCATATGTGGTTTCTGTCTGTTTAGCAACTTTCAGCACATCACCCTTTCAAGCAGTAGTCCACACTCCCCCTGGAAACCGTCTCAGTTTCTGATATGTACAGCATACTTTCGAAAAGTTGTCCCACAGGTCTCTCCACTACCAGTTTTACAGAGAACCTCTTCCTTTTGAGGGCTCAGAATCTGCCTTCCCTCCTAACTGTATAGGTTCTTGTTTTGAAAGGCAGCGGTTAGTTTGCCTCCTCCTTCCTCTGCAGATCTCCATGACATTGCCCTCACTTCATTCCTGTCCCAGACCAAAGTCCCAGTTTACAGAAGTGTTCTTCATATGGAAGCCACCCCATGTAGCTCATAATTCTTGCTGACGTTCTCTAAGCCTCTTCCAGTTCTAATAAATCCTTTCTGAGATGAAGGCTCCAGAAGCGCACGCAGCACTCGGGAGGCAACTGGACTATACACTCTGGTAATGACATTCTCAATTTTACTCTGTATTTCTTTCCTCTTACATTTGGGTTGTGTTTTGGTGACCAATGAGCTCATGATCTCACAGAATCGCCAATCACAATCCCCAAATCTTATTTCTCAATGGTAATACTCAGCATCTTTATATATAATCAGGATTGTTCTGTCCAGTGCTCCTCAGTTATCCTAATTTATCTACACTCAATTTCATCGCCCATTTTGTTGCACAGTCCTCAGCACTTTTAATGTCATTCTACTGTTCTCCACAGCTGGCTTTCTTCTTCACAGCAAACTCGCTCACCCAATTGCTCATCCCCCTTACTGACACCATTTACAGATGTGTTGAATGGCACAGATCTCTGTGGAACATAACTGGGACCCTCCTTCAATTGAGAACTGACCTACTTCTACCCTTTGATCCTATCTCTTCATCTGCCATTTACTTGTGCAAAGACCTTCCCTCTTACATTATAGCTCCTTAGTTTCCTTAAAAAGCATTTTTGATAAAGTTCACTTTGATTTTTGAACCAAAACATTTTTAATTCTTGCTGATGCCTCCAAAGAACTCCAACTCCCTAAGACAGGACTCTGTTACAAATGCTGCTTTGACTCTTCCCAAATAATCATACCTACCCAGGTGGCTACCAATTCTGTGCTTTATTATACAGTCTACCAAAATTGCCTGGTACTGATTTCAGATTTGCCTGGTGCAGGCCTGCCTGGCCCAGACCACCCTTGAATCCATGATTTTACATATTTACATTTCAGAAGATTTTTCTAAACCTGAATACTTTAGGATGTACCATTTAAACAATGTAATTTGGTTCCAGAGTACAACTAAATAGGATAGAAAGTTACATGTTTTGCTTTCTGAGACAGAGTCATCTAACTTGAGTCGTAATGCAAGATGTTTTTAACAGTTTTAGTAATAGGTCAAGTAAAAAGGTTTCTGGTGCTCTAGTCTGCTAGGTGGAAATCACAATGACATGGGTGAACTCAGGATAAACTCCACCCACATATACCACCACACAACACAATCCTGCGCAGCTAGTGATCTCTGCTTGGTCAGACAGAGACAGCCTGAACTGGAACAGCACTGAAAAAAGCAGGCACCAGTCACTCCACTTTGTGCTGTGCTCCTCATTTAAGCCGAAAAAGTAAAACTTTACCATAATGCTCAGTAATTTCACTCGAAGGTCTGGTAGGCAGACAGCACAAAGGAACTGGCTGTGCTGGAGAAATTAACAGAGTGCCATAAGGCAGGGACAGGTTTTTAAACAGCAAAGTCTGTAAAATAAGCATGGACTGTAAATCAGAAAACATGGGACTACAATAATCCAACCAGTGATTCATCGTTTGGGCTTGGAGAAATCCTCTACCCTACCTCAATTTTTGTCTGCTGTTTAAAAAAAAACAAAAAAAAACCACCAAAAAATAAGAAAACAAAAGAAAAAAAAAGGGTAGGTAATACCCATCTAGCTAACACAAGATCAGATAAGAAGGGTGAGGTGGTGGCATTTGAAAAAATCACTATACCACATAGAAGCTGCAAAGACTGTACTAGGACAAGACCTTTCACGGGAGTTAGATTTCCCTCATGAGGTTAGGTTAGATGGTTGGGAAGCTCACATTTGGGACAAAAAGACAACTCATGAAGGACAGAAATAAAGTGACTGAGAAAAAGGGTAGTCTCCCAAGTACATACACTGCATCCCCAGCATAGGTGGGAACTATGCAGTAGTCCAAAGAACGTAGTGGAAACCCAGTCCTGCCCTGAATCACACTGCCTGAACAGCACTGCCTGGGGGCAAAAGCTGTGACAGGGTTTAGCACTGCTTTTTTTGTAACCTTGGATTTTCATATGATTTATTGGAGCTATTCCAATTAAAATGCTGATCCTGGTTGCCCCCGTCTCCTCTACCTCTTATCCCGGTCCCCAAAGAAAGGCAACAAGTAAGAAAAGAGTGCCCAACTTCCAAGCAGCCGCTAATCTTCCAATACACCCTACAGTCAAGGAACTGCTGTTCTATCTGAAAAGAAAATACTTCATAGATTATTCTAACTTTACATTACATAAAAAATATCATGTTTAGTCACGATGGCCTTTGCTACTACTCCTACAGCTGTGATGCTGGATGATTATATCAATGACCTTATGAGCTAAAACAAAAGTCTTAGGAAAGGGTAACTAAAGATGCAGAATACTTAGGCTAATACCAAAGCAAATCCCTCTTCAAAGCTATAAGCAGCGAGCCTTTCAGAACCTGCACAGTGCAGACACTGAATGTATTTCTGACTCTGTTCACGTACGAGCTTTGTCTATGCAATAATGTTAACATACACCTCAACAGCTTACTCTAAGCGAAATGACTTCATGGGGTGTTTGCATACCATTTTGCTATGACAGCATCCTTGTTAATGAGGTAAGTACATAGCCCTGCATTTGTTCCCATCTCCCATTTGGCGTGTTGAGCAGTTCATTTACAGTGCTCTGCTCCAGTCTGTCATGCAATGCATTTTGGGATGCACATCTGAATCTGTAAGAATTCTCACATTTGATGCCAGATTAATGAACAAGTAAAAGCAGTCATGCATAATTTAGAGCTACACGATTGAACATAGCAGAGGGAGATGAAGCCAGGCAGTTAGTATCCAGAAGAGTCACCTGGAGTACAATTTTTGGGTTCAGGTGACTGGCAGCAACTATTGGATTCAGTTTCAGGCACCAAAGGCAGAACCTGCCAGAAGTCCATATAGATTCTGCCCTGGAGCTGCACCAACAGAAAACCAATCTGTGAGCTCCTGTCAGCCTAATGAAATGTCATAATGATGCAGTCACCAAACAACTTTACCATTAAATCACGACATAATCAGCTTGTTATGGGCAGGGTAACCAAGCCAGGAAGGCTGACAGTAGCATGAGGAGGTTTCTCCATGTCATGTCAATGCACAGGAGGTAATGGATAACTTTGACGGGATACGATTCCCTACTGGCACAGAAGCTGGTTGTGAGACGCATACCTGTTGCCCTACTCTACCCCAGCTCCACCTCCCCAACACACAGGCTTAAGACTTTATCAACACGATGGCATATTCCTTCACAGTCCTGCTGGACACAGTTTATCACAGTAAGCATTCACCAACACTAATAATGGATGTTCTATGATCAAAGACCCGTGTCCTGCAAGGTAATTTTTGCCCTCCACAGTCCAAGATACCAGGGCATTTAAGTGCTTTCCTCTTTTTTTTTAAAGCAACTTAGCAGACTCCACTTCCCTGATTTCCAAGCCTAGATTAAGTGATGGGAGAAAAACACATGCAAGACTTTGCCTTGAACAGCTGCAGACTGCCAGTGGGGCAGCCTTCCAGAAAGGTGGAAGGAAGATGGTGACAAAAAAGATGGAATAAAAATAGTCTTATGACTGTATGGTATGCATCAATGTTTCATGCATGTTATGGGAAAAAATCCTGGAGGGCAGATGGAAACATGAAATGGAGATGCTTTTTTGAGTCCCGGAGAATGTATTCCTCCAAAGTGCTCTCCGACAAGATGCTTGAGCTCCTTTCACCCTGTGGGAAAGTAGCTGTAAGCTAGCAAAAAATGTGCAATCATAAAGGTATGTTTTATTTTAATTTTATTTTTAAAAACTTGCGAAGAGATGAGTTTTACAATAGTCATGTGTTCAATTAATTTTTCAGACAGGTGTTTAGAAAAATGGATTTATTTACTGATTTAGCTGATGGTGCTTTTTCAATGAAAAAAATAATGACCTTAAAAACAAAGTAGGTCATGCGAGGAGTGCTGCTCTAGATAATGTACACAAGATCCTGAATACTGTCAGGAAACATTTCTAATGAGCTCAACTGACATAGTGGTCTCAACATGGAACATCTTCTATGTTTTGCAGGGTGTTGGAGGTAAAGTGCGTGACCAGTGTTTTGTTACAGCTGTTTATGTTTAGCACCTTTGTATTGCCTGTCTCTCGTCCCCTTCCAGAATCGCATAATCCATTTCAATCTTCTGGGAGTTCTCCAGGAAACCCTCCTTTCACCACTCTGACTTTGCAACCTCCTGCTGAGCTGAGCTGACAATTTCAGGGTTCAGATCCACCTTTCGTTTCTCTTCTGAAATCTGACGGCTATCTTTTAGCTAATAATTCCCCGCTTCATATGGGCTGCAGCTTTTTTATGTGCTAAGAGAAATCAGAAAAAATAAAGATGTTACTAGTCACCCCACTCATTACAAACTCTATTTTAATACTGCCAACTAGTTTCTTCCCTCGTGACCACATTCAAATTCTTTTCCCCCAACTTTTCTTTTCACCGTGTTCCCTTCAAAATTGCAAGATGCCTTCCAAATTACTTCCACATACTACATATGCTGTTGTAGGTTTTTCTGGGACATACGTAATGGGGTAAGTTGGTTGCTATTGTTTCAAAACTTGAAATGGTCAGACACTGTTGGATAGGCATTTGAGTATAAAGGATTCTGCTTTTGTTTTTTTTTTTTGAAGGAAAAAACCAGTAGGCATTACATTTGTAACTGCACACATATGCAACTAGCTGTCCTTATGCTGAAGGATATTAGCCATAGCAAATTTCTAGGAGACTTAAGGGCCTCATTTATAAAGACAGCAGGCAAACTGCGATAACAGACTGCAAGGCTACCTATCAAGAAGCTTCATCCTGGAGTGCTAGAGGAGCATTTCCTTAGGCGGGGGGGGGGGGGGGGGGGGGGGGGGGGAAGGAAAGGAAAACCCCAACAACTCCTTTACCTGCAATGTTTGTGTTAAACCTCCCTCCCACACACTCTTTTCTCTCTTTTTACGGCTCCTACAAATTACTGTAAAACACACTGCAAAGTTAAGAAAATTCTGTAGCAGTTGTTAAGATATACACTAGCTCACTCTACTAAATAAAAGTTTTAGAACAGCAACACAGTTCAAAATTCCTTGTGTACTTCACCCTCAGCAAAGATTGAGCACGCTAATGAAACTCCGTGACAGCATAGCTTTATATTTGAGACTGCATTAAGATTTATAAACACTCTGAGCATGACTAAGGTCTGGAGCAGGGGGGCAGCATAACCAAAGCTGGGGAAGGCTGTGATTAGTGAGGAGGGAATGAGAGGAGATCAAATCAGCTGAGAAAGGAGGCAGAAAAGTGCAACTCATGTTTGGGACTTGGCACAGCAAAGAAATATACCATTAAAGCTTTAAAGTCGGTCTGATGAGAGAATGCCATTCCAGGGAGAGAAGCAAGAGTAAAAAAAGAAAAAAAAAAACCCAAACAAAAAACACCACCAAAAACCCCC
Source organism: Buteo buteo (assembly GCF_964188355.1). Lineage (NCBI taxonomy): Eukaryota > Metazoa > Chordata > Aves > Accipitriformes > Accipitridae > Buteo > Buteo buteo. The sequence continues at coordinate 36,422,392 of NC_134173.1, forward strand.
AACAATATGAAAGATGCAAAAGCATCAAAAAGTGTGATCAAGCTCTCTTGTATTTGTGGAGTCAGGTACTGGAGAAACTACAAAGCCCTGAGTCAGCAGCACAGATGTGACAGATGACACTGACTGGGAGGAAGGCAAACCAACTCTTCTTAAACTGAAGGACATGTCGCATGGGCAGAGGTGCAGGAGGAAACACAGAGTTCCACGTAACGCCATCCGTCCTCTATGTCTGTGCATCCCCCGAAACACGTGGGTCCCTCCAGCCTTCGAACTCTCTCCCCTCGCACCCACAGGAGGAGCTGAGCTCCGGAGGGCGTGGAGGTGAGCCGTGCGGCGCTCCAGCTCAGCTGGGACAGGCGTGCTCTTTGCTGTGTCTAGCTGGGCCGGGCTGCTTCGTGCCTTCCCCACAGCCCCAGGGCTCCCTGAGGCAGGCGGGGAGCGGGGAGCGGGCAGCGTGCTCCCTGGTGACATCAGGGTCACCTCTCTCCTTCCAGAGATCTCCAGGCTTCCCAAACAGGGCAAGGTAGCTACGGGACAGAGCTGCGAAGACTTGGGCAGTGAAGATAACTCGATGCCACTCCTCGTGGGATGGATCTTCTCCACAGCGGGGAGAGAGCACAGACAACGAGGGGAAGGAGTAGGCACGGAGGTACAAGGGAGCTGATACAGTAAAGTTTCTGACACGTCCTTCGGTACAGCAGGACTGATAACTAGGCAAGAGCGGCTGAGTGAAGACTGAACAGAATTTGCTGGATTTGACATGCAAAATTTTGGGGTAGGGGATACCAACAGTAAAGGTTCTTACTCTGGGTAAGAGGGTAAGAGAGGTGAAGGGACAGAGAGACAGCAGCTGGAGCGCAGAAGTTCGGAGGCGGCCAGTGAGTGACAGTGCATCTGTGCGGACGAGGAGCCCACACCAAATAAATAAGACAAGAGCCTTATCTAAGTTTGAGAACAGCTAAGGTAAACGGCAAGCAGAGGGCTGCCACCTGAGCGAGAGCGCTCTGCTCCAGAAAACGTAGTTTAAGCCCTCCTGTGAAGTTATTGTGCAATTGGGCATGCAATACTTACTGGATGGGATTCCTCCTCCAGCCTCTGCAGGATCCTGTAGCTGTTTCTTGGGTATTGTTCATGTCTGATGAGTCACAGTGCTTGCAGCAGGCCCAGGCCTAGCTGGACACTATGGCATAGGTGAGGCTACTGACCTTGATTTGCTGGGTTTTTACCCGGTTACCTCAGGCCTCTGCTGTGGCACTGTGCATCATCCGGGGGAAAAAAAAAAGAATCACTCCTGGATTCGGTGGCAATGTCACTTGCAAAACCACAGCCCAGAGCACATATGAGGGCACTGATCAAGAATCCTGTTGTGTTTCTCTGTCTTCTGCTACATCCTTTGTGTTGATTCATTCCCGAGGCCAGGTCCAGGTGTGCTCTCTTGCTTTCGTTTATGTGGGCAGTGACCTGTACCTGTCCATCCCGTAATGATTCGTATCTGAGTAAGGTCAGACATACATGAACCGCAGGCCGCCAGCCTTGGCAGACTCTTCAGAACTAATCAGTTGTTACAACTAACTTGCTTACAACCCCCACCACAAAGAGCAGCACTCCTGACTACCTGCCAACATGTACGGAGCGTTTACCTCCAGTCAGGATGACCCTGGAGTAAAGGAGGACATCGGTAGTGAGCCAGGTGGGAAGAAATACAAACTCCAGCACATTATAAGCAATTAACCCAAAGAAACCTTAGAGTGGAAACTAACTCACCACAACAAGCATTTCCGGCATTTACTGCGTAAGTAGTCCTTTTTGATATAACTTTGAGAATTAAGTTCAGCATGGACACATGATGCTGTAAGAGGAACTGAATTGTGTTCAAGGTAACATCCTACTGTGGACTAAGCCATCGTAAACTGTCTTTGTTAATTATTTCCCAGTGATCAACAGCCTAGACATTCTTTCTCAGTACCTCCATTTTAAGGTTCACAAAGGGACAATTCTACCTATTATCTGCTTGAGTGATCCTATGTTTCCATACTTAGAAAAGCAAAAAAGAAGTAGAAAACCAGAATGCAGTAAATTTTGCATGCAGTTTCTGTTTGTTAGGACAAATCTTTTTCTCAACATACAGGAAGAATATCATGCAGAAGGTAAAAAAAAATCCCCGCAACAGATTATTCCTCATCCTCTGCTTTTAAGAGACTACTCTAATAGATAATACAAATGGGTTTGAGCAACTGTAGTAACTGTTTTCAAGCATATCTTCTCTAAGCCACTGAGATGCCAAAAGAACAGGTCAAGTGGACATACATTTCAGATCTGCTAAGTCCTGGTCCCATCTCTGTCACATACCCCTCCACAATTTTGAGCAAAAGCACTTCATATCTACTGCATATCAGCAAGTGCTTTTTTATCAACTGCCTATCCTTAGTTAAATAAAGAAATAAAACCACTTAACTAAATCCAGCCTACCTGTCAAGTATGCCCTTCTCTCGCAACCTGACCTGACCATCCCTAGTTTCTAACGCGCAGCCCTAGCCACTCTGCTCTTGCAGATCCTCCACCATCCATTTAGCAATCGCAGCACCACACTCCTCCTTCAAAGGTTTCAGTGCTATAATGGCAAAACCTGAGGAATCACTTCAGCTCTTTGCTGCAAAAGCCCATAGGTCATTGTGCACTCTGAATCAAGTGTTCGAGTTTTCTATTAGATACACAGGCAGTTCTTTATTTACAAAGGCCTGGATGTTAAGAAGACAGCACTACAAACAGGAGGAGTATTTATTTACAGATATCATTAGCAATTTACAAGAAAATGTAATAAACAGATCACATGAACAGCTGAAGCACTGAGTGGCTAACTGGATATTTCAGCTATCTTAATTAACTTCAGTATTGCATCAAATGCTGTAAGAGAGCGACAGATCACTAATGCCAAGTTAGTCATTTTCAGTAACAGTTCTCATGGAATTTTTTCCTTCTAAATAATCAAAACAATTGGTCATTGGACCTTATAAGGAAAAGTGCCATACCAAACAGATTTTCATAAAATACAGCTGTTTTAACTTCACAGTTCCCTCCAGCCTATCTGCAGCACCTGAATTCTGGGGCTGCATTTTTATGTTTTCTTTTTAAACATGACGACAAGATAAAACTATTATAGTAATTAGCAGCAGAGTAACTCACTTGGGTGGTTTCATCTGTTCTTACGACAGTGAGGGACATTCAATAAAACCACAGCATAGCAAATTTTAAACTAATAAACACCAATGCTTTATTTCTAGCAGCAAAGCATTAGCCTGTGAGATTTACTGCCAGAAGGTAGCATACAGTTAGACAGACAAGACTTACATAGATAACTGGATCATGCAGAATGATAATGCGATCTGAAGAGGGCTTCAGGAAAAATTATACTAACCCTCTTTTTTCAGGACAAAATCAAAACCAGCAGAAAGTTAAATAAGAGAGGATCCTTATACCACCCCTTGAAGCATCTGATAGCAGCTAATATCAAGAGAAAATACAGGACTTGACAGAACAGTAGTCAGAATTCCTGTGTCGTATCAGATCTAGAGAGGATAACACTTTTGTGAATTCCAGAGAGCAGCCTCCCATCTCTCCAGAGCATCTTTTGAAACATGCAGTTGAGCTTGCCTTGCGTATAGCAAAGTATATGTTTTAAGACCTCGGGCACTGGGATACCTGCCAAGTCACAACAAATATGTATACATAATCTAATCTACTTAAATTTTGAGTGGAAACTCTGTGCCCTTTAGATATATCCCTCAAGGCTACAAATAGCATACTTGTTGGACAGGATGAAGTTTCCCTGCGTAAGTAATAACTGAGCTCTTCTGGCATCTAACCACGCCTCCTGGCTTCTTCCAAAACCAAAGACTGGGGAGGGAGGAGTGATGAGGATGAAGGTTCGGAGGTTCGGAGATAGGGGCAAAAGGAGTTTAAGGAAGAGGAAACAGAGACAAATTATAGGTCTATTAGGAACAAGGTGCTCTTAATAAAACAGTTACAAGAAAGCAATCTCTCCCCCCCCCCCCCCCCCTTATCTGGCAGGTGACAAGTTGGTAAAAAAATCCCCAAAATGAGGAATCCTGTGAAGAGGAGAAGGGGGCCTAAAAAGTCAAATGAAGCAAAGCAGAGGCAAAGCAGCAGTGCTAACAAATTGCAAGGCAATGCTCACTGCCCAACAGATTTGAATACAGTGAGGATTATTCACGGCCTTGGTATGGTTACCTTTTCCTAGGAAAAACTGGCTAGAAAGAAAGCCAGTGAAATCCTTGGGAGCCTGTATAGGCTTCTACAGCTAAAAATAAAATTAACAAATCAGAAATCAAAACAGTTTAGGATACACATGAATGTAAACAAACAGAGACATATTTTGACAGCACAAAGCAGTAGTTAAATAACTGTGCTGCCTTCTAAAATGAGGGAATATTACTATTTTTCTTTAAAAGCAGGTGACTATTGGGTTTGAAATTTCATACCGCACTTGTTTCTATGACCTATGAACCTTCTGTTAAGAAAAGCTAAACAACTGGATAAATTTTAATAAGAGATCTTTGCATTTGGCCTCTAGAAGAAAAATTTCACTGGCAGCCTTACTTCCTACCACTAACCAATCTCTTAAAATATAGTATCTACTAATCCTTTAAAACGCTTGGTCTAATTGCACACAATAATAGGCATACTTATCTGAAGCAGATCTAGTGTGGTCTACACTACTTGTTTCAGCAGGATTTTTTTTTTCTTTACTTCTAGCAGATAGTATTACAACTACAAATTTCAAACTGCAACTGCCCTGCTTACCCAAATCTGAGTACCAGAGGGCAGGCAAGGGAGATATGGACACTCGTGCCCGTGCCATCATTGTAACTGCACAAACAAGCAGTCTTTAAGAAAAAATAAATACTTGTGAACACAAAACGCAGATTCATGACCAGCTAATGCTGGGTAATACAGTCTGACAGCATGGCACCCACCCAAGCTGTCTGTCATTAAGAAAACATGAGAAAGTAACACATAGAAACTTGGCTGTAGAAATTACATTTCTTTCCTGCCTCCTATCATATCGCGCAAATCTGCTGGAGTAAAGAAAGGTATGCATCCCCTTCTCCTGCAGAGAGAGCTGGAAGCTCATCTTAACTAAACCACAGTTGTTACATATTATTGACCACACACAATACATTTACTGCTGACCCATAGCGATAATAATCTTCTGCCCTCTCCCCAAACATACCACTTTCTCCCAGCCCCACCAGTTAGCACAAGCTGCCACCACAACTAGTGCTGGGGGAAGTATCTGCTAAAGCGCCAGGTACAAAATGATCAAAAAGAGTTAGGGTTATGTGAAGGAACAGCTAAGAAAAACGACACAACACTACCAAAACAGGTACAACACCCTGATGACTTCAACATGTCCCTTTCTGAAATCATTTGTTTCATTACCAAAGCAGGGGGGTGCTTTTAGAGGAGCCTGCATCCCAAATGCAAACATGAGAACGTGTCAAGACATCTGTATTTCAGTCTCATTGTTACCACAGTTGTCACCAAAACTTTAGGGTTTGTACCCAAAAGGCTGTACTTGCAAAGACAAGGGCTGATACTTCCTTTGAATTACAGGGCCACAGAAACCAGCACTATGAGACATCAGCTTTTTTTTTTTTAAAAAAAACCCAAAACCAACACAAAACAAAACACTGAAGGGTTTTGGCATGGATATAGCTATGGTACAGATAATTGCTGCCAGTTAACCTCAAGGCCTGATCCCTCACCAGATTTGACGGCTGCCTTGGCAAGCAGCTTCAGCAGTTACCTTCTCATCTCTGGACCCAATCCCAAAAGCAAAGCAGCTATCTCCAGAATTAGGTAACTCCACCTAAGCAAATGCCTTGTTTACTGGGTCAATCATAGGCAGAAGCAACTGTGCCCAGCCAACACCTCAAGCTGGCCGGACACAAGCCACCTCCTTGCTAGAGGCTGGGCTGCGTGGCAAAAGCAGTGCCAGGCTCAAGTGCCCATGAGCAGCTCGGAGACGGGGGGTAAACGCTCTGGCACAGCACCTTGGCCAACACTTTGGGACTGGAGATGGACACATCTGTCCAGCTGTCATGTTGATAGGAGCACAGGACAGCACTCTGTCAGCCTGTCCGGAGCTTAGTTATTTTGAGCGGGCCTCCACATTGAAACAGTTGAAGGTATGATGCTTCTTCCTCCCTCCCTTTCCTTCTCGTGCTGGTGCTTGTCTGGCCACACAGTGTACCAGGCCAGAGAGCTAAAACAGTCACATTAACCCTAGAGAGCTAAAATGGTCAAATTAACTCTACAGAAAAAATGCTGCCCATTTCCATGCAGTGGCTTAGTGCCAGCACAAGAGGAGGTAGAGAAGAGCCATCTCAGGTACAGGGATGGGCAGGCTGGGATTCCTGCAGCTCTGGCCCAAACTGCTAATCACTGAGAAACTGCACCCACAGGTTTCCTATGGTCTCTTGGCACTAACCGGATTGAGCAGCCATTCAGAGTCAGAAACAGCAGAAATTTCAGCACCCTGCTAAACAGAGGGAGTTGGCACCACCTCCGTCTTGCAGACCCGGTGTCCAAGAGGGTGGCAAGGGGAACCAACCTGGCAGAACAGATTGAGCACAACAGACTAACAGAGTATCACGGCACTGTGAGATGCTCTCACCTTAGCAGGGGTGATAAGAGGTACTAAATGACTAAGTTCGTATTGTTGGCAGTGCATGTATTTCCTTGAATAAACTTGGTCAGAACTAAGTCTGCCAAACAATCACAACAGAGAAAAGCACTGGGCAACTCTTTCAACTCACTATTCCCACTACAGTGAAAATAAGGAATAAGTTTACAGTCCTCTGCACCAGAGGTGGCTACCAACCACAGAGGCCAACACAGGGGCTTCTGAAAAGTGAATTAAGAAAAGTATCTACTATACTTATATAACCTTACCTTTCTGTAAGATAACCTTACCACTATCTTCTGATTTAACAGGAAGCAAGGCCGCCATGTGATGAGATGGAAGAGTCTCAGAACAGCATCAAATCCAAACAAAGACTTTTTGCCTCATTTCAATATTGAACAAAGTTGGAGAAAAGTTATCTGGACATACAATTCATGATGATAGCATGGCCTCTGGCATGGAGCATGTTTTCAAAGAAAGAATGAAAACATGAAGGTAAAGAGAAAATCGAATAAAACGTAACACGATTTTTAAAAGTTGAACCATGTCAAACATCCAACTTTTCTTCAGCATGACAAAATAGCATTTATACAAAGGAAGCATGACAGTTCTAGTCTCACACAGTAAGAAATCTGATATGCTACCACCTGAGCAGTAGTTTGTTGTGCTGAGAAGAGAGGGGTTAGTTCAAGAATAGTATGTCAGGAAAAGCAGCAGATAAAGAAGAGATGACACCAGATTTCTTTCTGAAAGGTGGAAGGATGTTATTTATGGACTTCTGCCAAGACTGGTCTTCAGTCTTTTTTGATTCAACATTTTCATTTAGAATTTTTTTTATGTCTTTAAGTAAGCACTACTAAAATGCGTAGAAAACACTAAACTAGAAGGTACCAGAAGTACAGTGCAGACTGAAACAACACATAAAAACTGCAACGAATCTTAAGGACAGCTGCAACAGAAATGGGATGAAAAGTAACAACAAAGGACAGAGTAACGCACTTAAGAAAAAGAGACAAATCATTAGTTGGAAGAAGCAGAGAAGAACCATCCTATAAGCAGCTAGTAAAACTCACTAAAGAGAGCTGGTTCAGAAGAAAGAAAATATAATGATTCAAAAAAGCAGCTGTATTTCCAGCGCAGAAAGGGACATACGGATGCCACTACAGTGGACTATCAAGATCTTGCTGGGAACACCGTGTATAAATCTGGTAATACATATTCACAAAAAAATCTATTTGGGATAGCACAACAAAACATCTGATTAAAAAAACCCAAAAAACCAAAACAACCAAAAAACCACAAAAGGTCTTAGGAAGTACACCAATGAGGCAATCAGCAGGGCTGGCATAAATAAGTGTAAGCTTATCAAAAGTAAGTTTAGGCTGGAAATTAAAAGGGTTCCTAGACAATAAAAGACTGGCTTTAAGTTTACACGTCAGAAGATAGGGATGTGGATAAAGGAAAAAATGAAACTAGTTCACAAGTGCATCTATATATGTTCACAAAGACAGACATGGTTTCTGTGACAGCAAGGCATTTGACTCAGCCAGGGTGATTTGTTCCAGTTCTGAATACTCCTCGGAATACTGAGGTCCCTGAATACTCATCAGAACACAACGATGGTCCTAGCGGGTCAGAACAGAAGCCCATCTAGCCCAGCATCCTTGCTTCAGTAACAGCTGACAGCAGATCATGAGGAAGGAAAGCATGTAGTATTTTGGGGAAGTATCACCATCTGTGATTTAGGGACTTCCTGAGCTAGGTAGATTTAATAGCCCTCCTTTCCACTAATTTGAAAGTAGCCCTCTCTTGTGCCCATGTAAGCTTTCTTACTCGTAACACCCATGGCAAGGAGTTCCACAGCTTAATTTCACGGTTTATTAACAACCCATCTGAACACATCTCCTACTATTTCTCTTTCCTCTCAGCTAATGATTTTGCTCCCCCTTCATCCCATCCATGTCATTCCTTTATGATCCCCCGTCTGTGATATGAAACCTCTATTATATTCTCCCTTTTGTAGTCTCTTACCAGTCTGAAAAGTCTAAGCCTACTTAGGCCTTCCTTCATGGAAGCTGTTTCACTACCTTTTTCATATTCATCACCTTGTTCTGTATTTTTGCCACTCTCCATACATCTTTTGTACAGTATTGAGGAGACAATACACCACGGATTGCTGCCTGTTTTATTTCTTCCGTAACAAGAAATTCCCAAAGTCCACCAAAGTACTACAGTAAGCTTGACATCTACATCGGGCAAGTCAGCATAAACTTGAATAACAACGGGGGGACGGGGGAGTGGTAGGAGCACACATGAACAAAATACAACATATTGGTGAAGAGGCAACACAACTTGGAAAAGGAAACAAAGCTCCACAAAGCAAGTGGAGTTCTCTGAAGGGATCAATAAACATGTAGATAAGGGAGATGCAACTGAATGGCATGCAGGTAATACCTGCACTGAAGTGGCTGGAGACTGACAAGACGAAGCTGAACAGACTGGTAGTTACTGCCTCTTCCAATAAAAGAGCTGAAGATGTGAAATGAAATGATGAGGACACAGGCTCAAGAAGGAAATGTACCTGTTTTTCACACGTTTCTGCTGTGGAACTCCTTGCGATAGGGTGTTTAGACACTTAAGAGTTTACAAAGGCCCAAGAGATCACAGAAAAAAGTTATGGAAAAAGTCCAGTAAAGGTTAGCAAATACAAACCCACCATGACTGGCTCAGGAAGCTGAATTACTGAAGATCAGGAGAATACTCTGAGAAAGCCATCCCTTCATGCTTGCCCTGCTCCTGGGCCTTTCACCACACCTTTGGTTTTGCCACTGTCAGAAACAGAACACCAGGCTTTGATATGCACACAAGGGTAATTATTCCTAGTAAATAAAATGCAAACACAGAATTTGATCAGGATTTATCAGGTTGATCAGAAGTAGTATTTGTCATCTCAGGCCTCGATTGGGCTGGTAAGACCTGTGATAACAGTTCTCTAACAACACTTGATTTGGAAGCAAGACAACTCTTCTGTTAATTTACACAAGAACTGACACTGCTGTCAATAGGTACAAATGCTAACTCATATCCAGCATATTTCACTACTGGCAGAATGAGTAGGATCACATTTCACCATGCTGCCAAACACTTGCCATGAGAAGACAAACTCCTCTACATAAGACAACTTACGACTTTGCCAAACTGCCATTGTTTGGGCTGAAATTTTACAAGTTAGTGTCTGCTTCAGTGTTTTGTTTCTTCACTTTCTATTCATTCAAAACAGTACGGCCATTTAAGAAAAATAAAGGTTAATGTAAAAAAAGTTTTGTCTGTGTCAAAAGATTCTGGCAGACTTTTCCTACTTTTCCTTTTCCTAGAGTTTTGAAGCCCTGTCCTTTGGGATAGAGAATTGAAATTAGACAGGGGTAGTGGTAGAGCTGTCATTCCTGTGAACTCTTCCCAAATTTGCCCGATTTCTTGATTACTTATTCCACAAGCCCTTTAGTCATTCAGAAACCAATCTTTTGAGTCAGATAATGGAACACTGTCCTAGAAGACTCAGATTCTACTAGAGATCTGTGTCATTTAAACTGAATGCTACAGAAGATGTCATTAATTTTCCTGGTCTTTGACATGGGTCTACAAGGAGTGACTTGCAGAAATAGTGCCTGCAGCTGCAGTGGAAGGCAGTGAAAGCTGTGTTGTGAACAGATTATGAAGACAATGGTTTATGAAAATCTTGGCCTAGTAATCTCAAAACAGGTTCTCCCAAAAAATGCCACAGAAACTTGATTCTTAAAAAACCAACCCTCAGAAAAAACACAAGAGCCATTTACTTTATTCTCACTCTGCTTTTTATCCTGTGCATGCACTGCAGGCTCTCCTGCTTTGGTATGAAGGTGCTTACAGTACAAGTCTCATGATGCAGGTTGGGCAAGTAGTGTCTCTCCATCACAACAGTCAGAAACAACGTGAGGATATGGACTGTGGCTGTAGGGCAGGATTTCTCAAAGTATCCAGAGCCTGAGGCAAAACATCAAACGTGCTAGAGAGCATACCAGAACTCTGCATAAATATGTTCCATTGTTAAGATCCATGTATAAGTTTCCAGCCAGCAAACTGGCTTTTGAACTCCCATCTGCAGGATACATACAGCTCTGAGAACTAGCATCCCACTGGGTATTTGCCTTCAGTGATCCAGGGCCTGAAAAATAGGATAGCATAGGAGTGCCCATGGCAATGACTGAGAGGAACATAATTTGGCTTTGTGTAAATGAGGGACAGCTGAATTTACCATTTTATTTAAAAACAGTAGTGTCAGCCACTGTTGTTAAATTAACACACAAAATTAAACAGGGTGCATACATGCAACCGCAAGTACTTTAACTCCTTTTTCCCCTTTCCTTTCCACATGCATTAGTTCTCCTCCTTCGAGTAACACTAAGCTTGTGAGGGGAAGGACAGATGCCTGCTGTGTTTTCCTTTTCAGCCTCTAGTACACTGAATCCTAAAAATGGATGCTACTTTTTTTTTTTAAGGCATGAACAAAGCAACACAACTCCGAAAGCCTCCTTTAGTTCTATTTATTCTTACCCAGTCATCAGCGCTTAGAAACAAACATTCTTCCTGTCCACTGCTCTCCTGTGAAAGACCACAGTATCTATAGTTACTGGAGAAGAGTGCTTCAGTTATCTAGGCTCCAATCCTTCCCATGCTTTACTTTTCAGCTTGCCCCAGAAGGCTTGCTCTCTCAGAGGACACCAGAATCAAGATTTCTCTCTTTCCAAAGGCAGCTACTGAAATAATCTCTCATCACTGGGAAGCTCGTCACTCCTTAAAAGAACCAAATACAAAGATTGCATCTGAAACTGAAGAGCTGAAGAGTCACTTCTGATCAACTTACAACTTCCAGCCAACTTGCCAGGCCTCCCCCAGTGCAAGGAAAGTGGTGAGACTGCAACTCTAGCCCTAAGAAATGCTGTCAGCACAGGCTGAGCTTTTTTAAAAAGAGCTACCAACTTCCCCCAAACCATTTTTTCTTCTTAGTTGTACATCTTCCTGTCGAAGGGAAGCATATTGGGCAGGTGGCACACACTACCCCAGTAACACTGTGAAACTCTCACCGGAAGGACAGAAATAGCATCCGAAACAGCACCTCAACTTCCTTCAAAATATCCATGATTTTCTAACAGCCCTAAGAAGCAATCACCACAATTAATTCCCCATATTAAGAATGGAATGGCATGAGGGAGCCGGGGGAGAAGGACTATATCAAGCAAGAATCTTTCCTATTCCTTTCTTAAACAATGCCTGGTTACAAGAGGCAATCTCACACAAATACAAGGTATTTTTGGCTGGGCTGTTTCTCCTTGGCCATTTGGAAATCAAATTTATTAAAGAAAACATTGTATTTTTGGCTAGAGGTAGCTTAAGAGCTTTCCTCCTTAGAATCCATGAGAAGATACTCCCCTCTTCAGTGGACCAGCACAAATTTGCGGCTAAGAAATTTTGGGCATAATTCTGAAAGGAACAAACAAACAAGCCAAAGTCCAAGGTCACACAAATATCCTCTCAGGACAGCTGTTTATTTTATATAATTCTTCCAGCTGTGCAAAAGGTGCTCTAAACAAACAGAGCATGTTGCCAAAGAAAGGGAAGCAGCTCAACACAACCTGCTCTACAGCAGAGTTCTTCCCTGGGCGGGGTGACGATTCCGAGCCCAAGAAGCGGCTGTGGCACACAACACAGGGCAGCAAGACCCAGGACCTGAAACTCTGTTGGCAGATGGGTATTTCTGATGGTTCATCGAAAGGAATGTGCTAAGAACAGCACGCAAAAATCCACTGAAGCATTCAAGTAGTCAGAGGATCGACATACTTTGCAGGTATATCCTTGGCCACTATCTGCTAGTGCTTTATCTATAAACTACCTACCAATACACAAATATCCCTCTGTTCCCTAGCGCTCCTATGTCACAGAGCACCATCAGACTAACCGGTGCAGAAATAAGAACACAAACATTTTTCTTTTGCAGCTGATGAGTAATATTTGACTGAAAAAGGATGAAAGCAGAGTAGAAAAGCAATCTGGTATGGGGAAATGATACATTTAAAAAAAAAAACCACAGTAATGAAACATTCAGGAGATGAATCAAAACAAAAAACAAACTGAACTTTTCCTATAAATCAGATTTCAAAATACTAAAGAATAAGAGACTTGATTATGAAGAAATCTAAACACATGCAAAAAATAAAAGGACCAGATCAACAAGGTGTTTTGAAGTATTATTAAAATGATGGTCTACCTTGAGAAGGTATTTTTCAGATGCACTGACAACTCTAGACAACCTTATTTTATGCTCTCCATTTTTTTCTTGGAGAAATAAATGGGAACAGTTGTTGAGGAAAACTGCGCATACTTGGAATAAACATGAAAGAGTAACAAGATGGGAAACAAGTCATTACCAGACAGGAAAAGAGAGAAAGCAGAAATCCAGAAAACCTGAAGCAGACTAACAAACAAACAGTTTCATCTTTTTGAGGGCAGTGGGACGCAGTGATGATGGCTAGGAACACACACACTTCTGGTCCTCTTTCACTGTAAGGAGTTTATCATGGGCTTGACCTCTCGTCTGTCTTGGCTTTTTAAATATAAAAGCTCCTCTTCGGTAAATACATTCTCATCTTTAAAACATAATTATGGTCTGAAAGTTGACACTAAAAATAGCACCAAGGAGCTTCATATTCATGTCTTCTTGATTTCTGTATCGATTTACTTGATTGCAACAGTCAAGCCTATGTCCTGTGGTCCTCAAGACTGAAAGGAGTTCTTAGGAGGATTAGTCCTAAAGAGATGTTTGACAGGGTGACACTTTTGAGTTTAAATCCGTAAATAATAGTTGAAATATCAATGTGTAACTGTAAATACACCTATATAAAGGACAAAGCATTCACAAATGTTTAGCGACTTTCTTAAGAAAAGCAAGTTTCTGAGTTAAAAAAAAAAAAATTAGATTAGGGAAACATTAAAAAAAAAAAAAAGAATACATATTCCACTAATCCATACTGGCATGCCAGGAAAACTTAAAGACAATTTGGAACAAACTTCACAAATTCTTACAATTAGGAAATACATGAGGAATAACATCATGAATAAGTCTTCAAATCAGCAAGTGACCAAGAAGTATACGCTTTGCCAATTTCAGTTCAAATCAAAATACTTCATGATACAAGCATATTTTTAGTACTTTTACAAATAAATGGGTTCTTTGGAATAAGATTCTTCACTAACATTCTCATTTTTTTTCCTGCAGTGTCAGAAACAGCCATTTCAAGATGACTTTTGCAAATCTGCAAATTGAAAAGGACAATTAACCTGTAATCTCATATGAAGTTAGAGTCTTTGAAAAAAAGGATAAAAATATTTTAAATATGAATCTTGGAAAAGTTTTTTTTTTTCCTCACTTTAACAACTGTCTGAAATAACTACTGCACTAACCTGATGACACACTTATTTACTATATTTTCTTACACCCGTTATTCAGTTGTTGGCAGTAATACAACTTCATTTAGCAATAGCTTGGACCCCTCAGTAAGGGAATGTGTACATAGTAGCTCTCTAATCTTGCTGCCCAGCTGCTAAGACAGTCACATGAGTCACTTGCTGCCTTTAGAGCAACACACACCACTTGCTGAATTTAGAGACATTCTCTGTTTCTGCACTGGCCACATATATATAAATTGAGTAATACCCTATCCTAATCACACACAAAACACTCTAGGTGGGTTTTTTTTTCTGGTTGGGTTTTGTTGGTTTTTTTTAGGTTTAAACTGGTGAGTCAAAGAATGTATTTTTTACTAATGCAGTTAACAACGCAGCTCCACAAAGTGATTTATGTACCGGTTTTCAGCATTATCATTTTCACTCCAGTTAGGCTAACTTCCAGAATCAGTTCAAACATAGGTAACTTCATCTAATTGTTCAGTGAAAATCCAGCCCTGGAAGAATGAAGAACTCTATCTGCCAGGACGATTCAGTACACAGCTTTGGAAAGAAACACTTTACAACAACTCCTTCCTTATCAGGATTTTAAACTGTGACTGTTTGGAACACCACCTTATTCAACAGTCTATTTAAAAACAATTTACATAAAGACTGGCATAGCTACTTCCAGGCAGCACTTTGGTCTACTGATACATAAAACTCCTTGTTGAAAATACTTTATTTATTAACATAACCTATAGGCAATGCATAGGAAGTACTATCACATACAAACAGCACACAGCCTTACAGCAAGACACTGTGAGGATAATCTTCTTTGGGCTGCCCTGCATCCTCAGTGTAGGCCCTAGGATGTTTCATTTTACTCTATATCACATACTATCTTCTTTCCCATATTGTCCCCGTGTCTCATTATGGCACTGTTCTTTGCACATGGTCGTATATGGAAGTGATCAACAACACAACCTATTATGCTCTGGTCATACGTGTTCATAGACTACCAGCATAACAACCCGCCCCCCAGAATCATACTTCAAGGTACAGGGCTAATGCCACCAAAACCATGAAGTCTTTTAGATTATACGAAACACACTTCTCCAGTTCAAAAATATGTTGGCCCAAATTGCAAAAGGTGCTTTAGTGTGCCTGAAGAAGAAAGCAGTGTGTCAAACCTTACCTAACTCTATTAAAGTACAGCCAAGCTTGCCTTAAAATGGTCTTTACAGACTTCTTGCCAGTAGGAGATCACAGTAGGCAACGTCCCAACTCACCAGTTGAGCAGCAGTACATTTTCAAGTTAAATACTCTAATCTGTCAGATAACATTAAATAGAGCTCTGTAACTAGCCAGAATAGAGTATCAAGTAGTAACAACTAACTAAACTTTTCACTCATGTTGTACCATCCTGAACTAGCATTTGTAAAAATAAATGAAATGGTTGAGCAAACTTTGCACTGTAATTCAACTAAGTACAAGCAAATTCATTGTACTGATATTTAATACTTAAAAAATTCTAGTCACAGATGTACACAGTGGCAGTCAACCTACAGTCAAATTTCAGACTAACACACACATATCTACTGTTCTTATGAGTAACACCCAAGATTTCTGAAGTCAAATGATAAGGCAGAACTGTATTTTTCTGTTGTATTTTTTGCACTTTACAGAATTTTCTGCCAAGTCACTACTGCTGTTCCCCACGTTTTTGTGACTCTTTACACTGCAACAGTATACAATTACAAAAATTGAATGAGGAATATACAACTTCAGAGAACAAAGTGGCAGAGGAACATGGGGCAAGATTAGCAACTGAAACTACTAATCCACATGAATCTGCGTCCAATCCAGCTGGCGTAAATTCTCATCCTCCTTTACTCTATCTTTCCCATAATCAGTATAGCATTCCATTCAGGTATTTGGCTATCACAACATAATATTCTACAACCAAGTTAGGAATTGCCACCCCCTCACACTGAGAAAAGGTGTTTGCATATGCCATCTTTAATCAACAATTTGTCTCGAATAACCAGAATGCCTTAAAGCAGGTCAAACCATGCTGACATAAAAAACAATTCTTGGAATAAAGGCTGCAATTTGATAATGCACGTATTATGCATTCCATTAAAGAAGCAGCTCTCCTTAAGAATTCAAGTTTATGCGTATATTTCTGTGATAACCTGAAACCTTTCAGATGGACTCTAGTAAGAGGTAGCTGCCTGGAATAAGAACATTGCCTACAGAATGATGTATGATGGCTTAGTGGATTAGCATGTTAAAAGCATAATCTCTTTTGTCACAGCTATTTTTAAGTGGTCTTAAAAAAAAGTATAAAATGTTAATTCTGTTTTTCAATAAACATAACTTTTGATCTGCTGAGTCAGAGGTGTTATGCATAATAATCACAGCAGGAGTACAATGCTATTTGTATTTGTTTGAAGGAAAAAGTATGAGCACAATTCTGTGCAAATAACAAGAAAAAAATATCATGGAGCAGAATTCAATTAAAGGCATATACACCTGCGGAAAATAGTACTTCTGACAAAACAAAACACTTGTTTTCCTAGGTACAATCCATTACTAGAAAGTCAACTCCAAAGCCACATAACATTTACATTCAGGTTTTATAATATACACTTCCAACACTGGACTACAATACAGTATGCTACTAAGTCAGTACCATATCACTTTTCCATGTATCACTTTTAATTCTGTTGGTTTTGTGGGTTTGAATTCAAACTCACTAACCTTAGAAAGCACTTTATCATGCACTATCTGAATGTAGTAGAAGAGCTTTGTGTTTGTACAGCTCCCAGAAATAATCATGGTAGCGTTCTGAATACCTATGCATGTCTAGATACCTAACCTTTTTAGCTCAAAAAAAAAGTTATGGATGTACATGGACACAACATTTTTTTGTTTTTTGCTTTGATCAAGTTCTGATGGTTTTGTTACTGAAATCTATATTCTTCTAAATGTACATTATGTATTAATTTCATAAATATATTAATATAACACACATTCCCTTACTGAGAGATCCAAGCTACTGCTAAATGAATCTCCCATAACATCTAAGTATTATTTACTTGGTTGAAAAATATCATCAGATTAGTAGAGCAGTTCTTTTTCTTTGCTTTCAAGACAGTTAAATATTTTTCCAAGATCTTTAGTAAAAGGATTTTTGTCCTTTTCAAACACTCTAACTTCATACGTAGTTACATTAATTGCCCTTTCAAGTTGACAGACTTGTAAAAATCATCCTGAAGTGTCCATTTCTGATACTGCAGGAAAAAATGAAAATGTGAGTGAAGAAAGGATCTTATTCCAAATAATGAATTTATTTGTAAAAGCCAGAGTAAAGCAGTTCCCTGTTCACACCGTAGAAAAAGACCAAGCCTTCACTGCAGGTCTGCTCCTTCCATGCTCAAGACACTGCAGTTCCATCATTAAGCAGCATCCCCTGCTGAGAAGCGCATGACTCTAGTGTTCCATGATGTACCCTCAATGATCACCGGTTTCCAAATGATGCTAAAAAATATACTGGTTTTAACCTGTAAAAAAAAACCCTGAACAGCTTGATTATTGACAACCTGAAAGATCACCCCTTGTCATGACTGACACCTGAAACCATCTCACATGCATGTTACAATTAAAAAAAAAAAACAGATGGGGAAATACCACTCACTCCCTGAGAAGCATTTCAACTTTAACATAGACCTCTCATTCTGAGACAGGCTTAAAATGTTAGCATTACAGACTATACAGTTACTACTGTACATTTACTAATGACCTACCTAGAATTTGATAGATGGAAATGATGATATTTGGAAAGCATGAAGTAAAGGCTGAATATCTTGAAGGTCACAGTGAAGAGAATTGTCAGCATCCAACTGCATTTTAATAAGCTTTGCCAGAGGAGCCCAGGACATGCATTTTTATTGACTGTTTGTTCAATTTAATTTGCTTTGATTTATAGCAAAGCACTGTTGAAGAGGCCAAGGAAACTTT